>NC_069109.1:6509723-6809723 GCF_947172395.1 Bicyclus anynana
GTAATCGGTGTACATACATAAAAAAAAAAAAAAAAAATACCGACCGAATTGAGAACCTCCTCCTTTTTGAAGTCGGTTAATTAAATATCACATGTCTCAAACGGTAAAGGAAAACATCGTTAGGAAACCTGCATACCAGAGAATTTTCTCAATTCTCTGCGTGTGTGAAGTCTGCCAATCCGCATTGGGCCAGCGTGATGGACTATTGGCCTAACCCCTCTCATTCTGAGAGGAGACTTGTACTCAGCAGTGAGCCGAATATGAGTTGATAATGATAAATGATGATGATCTACTGTGAAGAGCCGTGATAGCTCAGTGGACATGACCTCTGCCTCCGATTCCAGACTCCTCCAACATTTCAGTTGTGTGCATTTTAAGGAATTAAATATCACGTGTCTCAAACGGTGAAGGAAAAACATCGTGAGGAAACCTGAAACCGCGTGTCGTCTGCTAGTTTATAGCTCTTTACTATCTATACTAATATTATAAAGCTGAAGAGTTTATTTGCTTGAACGCGCTAATCTCAGAAACTGCTGGTCCGATTTGAACAATTCTTTCAGTTTTAGATAGCCCATTTATCGAGGAACGCTACAGGCTATATATTATCCCCGTATTCCTACAAGAACGGGAACCACATGGGTGAAACCACGCGTCTTCAGCTAGTAATATTATAAAGCTTAAGAGTTTGTTTGACTGAACGCGCTAATCTCAGAAACTGCTGGTCCGATTTGAAAAATTCTCTCAGTGTTAGATAGCCCATTTATTGAGGAACGCTACACGCTATATATTATCTCCGTATTCTTACAAGAACGGGAACCACATGAATGAAACCGCGCGGCATCAGTTAGTAAAATATAAAATGCTAATCCGAGCTGGTAATCGAACCTGGAACCTCTGATAACAACCCCAGTAGTATCAACTGCGTAAATTTTATGCAATCAAAAAGAACCTAACACCCTCACATCTGTGATGTAACGACGAAAAAATGGCGAAGGGGGCTGCGACAGTCAATTAGAGGCATCTGCAACGTGTCACCAGACCAGACCCCCTAGCCAAGCGGCAGGTCGATTCTCTACATACGCTAACGCTTCGAAAACTAGAAAAATGTATGGGAAAATTATATTTAGTATTCTCTGGTGCTATTAGTAATGTACTAAATGTGGTGGTCACATCCCACTTAGCATATCATGGTGGTCAGTGGGTTCGATTTCCAGCTGTGGTAAATTTTGTATTGTAAATGACTCTGATTCTGATTCCCAACGCAGTGAAAGAGAAAGCGGTATTTCCGGTTGGAATTTGTCTATTTCAATAATACCGATTATCTCGTTAGAATCAGAATCAGAGTCATTTACAATACAAAATTTACCACAGCTGGAAATCGAACCCACTGACCACCATGATATGCTAAGTGGGATGTGACCACCACATTTAGTACATTACTAATAGCACCAGAGAATACTAAATATAATTTTCCCATACATTTTTCTAGTTTTCGAAGCGTTAGCGTATGTAGAGAATCGACCTGCCGCTTGGCTAGGGGGTCTGGTCTGGTGACACGTTGCAGATGCCTCTAATTGACTGTCGCAGCCCCCTTCGCCATTTTTTCGTCGTTACATCACAGATGTGAGGGTGTTAGGTTCTTTTTGATTGCATAAAATTTACGCAGTTGATACTACTGGGGTTGTTATCAGAGGTTCCAGGTTCGATTACCAGCTCGGATTAGCATTTTATATTTTACTAACTGATGCCGCGCGGTTTCATTCATGTGGTTCCCGTTCTTGTAAGAATACGGAGATAATATATAGCGTGTAGCGTTCCTCAATAAATGGGCTATCTAACACTGAGAGAATTTTTCAAATCGGACCAGCAGTTTCTGAGATTAGCGCGTTCAGTCAAACAAACTCTTAAGCTTTATAATATTACTAGCTGAAGACGCGTGGTTTCACCCATGTGGTTCCCGTTCTTGTAGGAATACGGGGATAATATATAGCCTGTAGCGTTCCTCGATAAATGGGCTATCTAAAACTGAAAGAATTGTTCAAATCGGACCAGCAGTTTCTGAGATTAGCGCGTTCAAGCAAATAAACTCTTCAGCTTTATAATATTAGTATAGATAGTAAAGAGCTATAAACTAGCAGACGACACGCGGTTTCAGGTTTCCTCACGATGTTTTTCCTTCACCGTTTGAGACACGTGATATTTAATTCCTTAAAATGCACACAACTGAAATGTTGGAGGAGTCTGGAATCGGAGGCAGAGGTCATGTCCACTGAGCTATCACGGCTCTTCACAGTAGATCATCATCATTTATCATTATCAACTCATATTCGGCTCACTGCTGAGTACAAGTCTCCTCTCAGAATGAGAGGGGTTAGGCCAATAGTCCATCACGCTGGCCCAATGCGGATTGGCAGACTTCACACACGCAGAGAATTGAGAAAATTCTCTGGTATGCAGGTTTCCTAACGATGTTTTCCTTTACCGTTTGAGACATGTGATATTTAATTAACCGACTTCAAAAAGGAGGAGGTTCTCAATTCGGTCGGTATTTTTTTTTTTTTTTTTTTATGTATGTACACCGATTACTCGAAGACGCCTGGACCGATTTCAAAAATTCTTTTTTTGTTTGAAACGGTATAGTCCCCATTTGGTCCCATTGCCATCATGTCAAGATCTGATGATGGAATCCTGGAGAAATTGAGGGGAACTTTCGAAAATTATATGGGTGTCTAGTGTGTTTGTGAACTTTTCCATTTAGTACTTTTAAGTACTACAATTTCATGAAGGTTTCAAATCGATCTGATGATGGAGCCATAAAACAGACGAGGGAACTCCTCGGTGATTTACAGCAGTTACCTTGTGTTTGGGCTTGATTAATTTGTGTTAATGAGAACTTTCCACATAGATAGGTTGTGACTGTCATTTAGGGGTTTGGTGATGAAGACCAAGGACAATTAAGGGAACTCCTTAACAGTTTACAGTAACTACCTTGTGTTTGGCCTTAATTAATTCGTATTGCTGAGAACTTTCTACCTAGATGAGTTGTGTCTGTTATTAGAGGTGTGATGATGAAGACCAAGGTCAATTAAGGGAACCCCTTAACGGTTTACGGTAGCTACCTTGTGTTTGGGCTTGATTAATTTGTATTGCTGAGAATTTTTTACCAAGATGGGTTGTGACTGTCATTGGGGTCTGATGTATTCGTTTGAGATGAAATTATACACTAAAAATGGAAAAATAATAAAAATTTTAATAAAAAAATACAACCGACTTCAAAACCTAAAAACGTACCCACTAAACTAAAAAGCGAAAAATAACATCATAATATGTTCTACCTGCTGATCAGTATGAAGGCGGTGCTTATCCGGTGTTGTCTTAATTTAAGCCATTTCTGAAAGGACCACATGAAACAACACTGTCTGCAAAATCTAAATCTATAAGATAATCTCACATGGCTTGAATTAATACATCACCGTCTTAGCACCGCCTTCATACTGATCAGCAGGTAGAACATATTATGATGTTATTTTTCGCTTTTTAGTTTAGTGGGTACGTTTTTAGGTTTTGAAGTCGGTTGTATTTTTTTATTAAAATTTTTATTTTCTTAAAATGCACACAACTGAAAAATTGGTGGTACATGCCCCGGACCGAATTCGAACCCACAACCGGAATCAGAGGTCATGTCCACTGCGCTACGGTTCTTTACAAGAGATATATGGACCAAAATCAGATTTTCATTTATTAACCCATCAATGCAATTAGAGGGGGGAAAACCCGCTGCACAGGGGTCGGAAAATCGGGGAAAATTTCTCGCGAGCCCGCCAAGGGTTAATTGACATTCCAGCATTTTCCGAGCGTGGAAATTCAGTTATCCGCCGTAATAGACGGGTGTTTGTAATTATTGCATACTAGTGAATCGCCCCGACTTCACACGGTTGCTATGTAGATACTAATAGTATGAATTTTCTTTTTTTTTTTACACCGACTTCAAAAAAAGAAGGTTTTCAATTTGACGTGTATAATTTTTAATGTTTGTTACCGCATAACTTCGTCATTTCTTAACCAATTTTGAAAATTCTTTTTTTGTTTGAAAGAGTATTCCTTCTGATTAGTCCCATTTAATTTTCATGAAAATCGGTTCAGTAATTTTGTGTTAAAATGAAAATAATGAAATTGCCAGTACTGTGGCACTTTCGTTTACAGGACACACTGAAAAAAAATATTTTTTTTTAACAAAAAATACAACCGACTTCTACATCACAAAAATCAATTAAAAAGCAAAAAATAACATCATATGTGCTACCTTCTGATCACTTTGAAGGCGGTGTCAACACAGTGATGTATTAGCTCAAGCCGATTGTATCATAAAGTTTTACCGGAACACTAAACCTTGGCGGTACGTCAAAAGAAAAGTGATTGTTAGAAAACTTTCGCTAAAAACTGATTTTGCGACAGGGCCGGATTAACGAGTAAGGGCGGACGAAGTCGCGGGCGTCTGCTATTCTATACCAAATTAAACAATTCCAAAAAACATCTCTGTTAAGGTAACAAACAAACAATCAATTTATCGATATAATAATTGGCGATTAGCAAAAAAATACCTCGAGGGTGGGTGGGGGCGAGACGGACCGCTGACCGTATGATTCATGTGCTTTTTATCCCCCACCTACCCTGATCTTTCAATTAACGCCCGCTGGATTGTGATCTTTAATATATATAGTGCAAGATAGCGATTTTTGTATAGTATCTCGTTATGATCTTTTATTTAACTTGCTCTGCATGTATGTGTGGGATACATTCCGTAAATAGATCATTCATCATTCATCAATCTCTCAACATCGTCGCTGACAATATAGATTTATTTAATTGTACTTTGAGTGAACTCACAAAGGCTGCCCAGTGGGCTATTTGTTATAGTACCTAGGTAAAATAAGTTTTTTGATTTTTTATTGTTTTAGTTTTTTTTTGTTACTTGTAAATTGTGTATGGCTACACTAGCGAATTGGGGATGACCTTTAATGCTAGTGTAAGTTTGTAAATAAATAAATAAATAAAATAATAAATAAATATTTAGACAATACACACACCTCCTCGGCCAGTTTGACGGCCTCCGTGGCGCAGTAGTATGCACGGATTTACAAAACGGAGATCCTGGGTTCGATCCCCGGCTGGGCAGATTGAGATTTTCTTAATTTGTCCAGGTCTGGCTGGTAGGAGGTCCGGCCGTGGCTAGTTACCTTACCGGCAAAGACATACCGCAAAGCGATTTAGCGTTCCGGTACGATGTCGTATAGAAACCGAAAGGTGTGTGGATTTTCTCCTCCTAACAAGTTAGTCCGCTTCCATCTTATTTCCATCATCACTTACCATCAGGTGAGATTGTAGTCAAGGGCTAACTTGTTAAGAAGAAAAAAAAACTTGCTCTACATGTGTGTGTACATTATGATATAAGTGCGGTAAGTTGAAAATTACAGCCGAGGCGATATTGCAGCTCGAGCCGCAGGCGAGAGCTATAGTAAGGAAGCAGAGGCTGTAATTATCGAAGCGCACATATGTCATACGATGTTTTATAACACATTTGCGAGGAAACATACTTTGAACACACTTTCTGAAAAATAATTTGCATCTTTGCCTGTTTTCTGATTGTATTTGATGATATTTTGACACGCTTGTCATTTTTATAAATTAACACAGATGGAAAAGTGCGAGCAGCGAGCGTTTGTTTTAGGCAAATGCACCAAAAGCAGCCAATTACTAACAAAGTAAATTATTATTGTTGTGTTTCTGTTACAGATAAATGGTAGTCATTTATTGTCAAAATTATTAAAATGAAATAATATAATATTTTATTCATAAAATGTTGAGTACTTTTCCGATATAAAAATCTTTTTGCTTAGGTTTAAAAAAGTACGTTCGTTTTTAGACTGATGATAAAGGTTTTATATTACATTACAGCACATGTGCATTTTACTTTACATTACGGAACAAGTGCGTAATGAGATACATTACAATATTGAAATTGTTGAAATAACAGATGCTTTACGAGCAAATGTGTTATAAACTCCGTAAATAGATATATTTAGACAACACACACACTACTATCTAGCCCCATACAAAGCCTTAAGCGTAGCCTGTGACATCATTATCATTATCAACCCATATTCGGCTCACTGCTGAGCTCGAGTCTCCTCTCAGAATGAAAGTATTGGCAGACTTCATACACGCAGAGAATTAAGAAAATTCTCTAGTATGCAGGTTTCCTCACGATGTTTTCCTTCACCGTTTGAGTCACGTGATATTTAATTTCTTAAAATGCACACAACTGAAAAGTTGAAGGTGCATGCCCGGGACCGGATTCGAACCCACACCCTCCGGAATCGGAGGCAGAGGTCATATCCACTGGGCTATCACTATCATGGGCTTGTAGTTGCAGTACAATAAAATAGGCTATTCGTTAAAAAAAAAACTAAAACACTTAAAAAAATTCCCATAATGTTCAACAAGTCAAGAAAAGAGATTAATGAATAGAAAATGAGTTTCAAATTAAAGTCAAACAAAGCGCTTACCCAGAGGCTTTCCTCGGGGAAAAGCGATGCCATTGTACTGTGAACTTAGAACAAGGGTTTATATGAATTTTCCCCTTTTTTGCTCAAAAATAGTTAGTTAAAAACAAACTGGCAACTGATTTGTAGCATCATTTTTGTCAGCCTCCTTGGCGCAGTGGTATACGCGGTGGATTTACAAATCGGAGGTCCTGGGTTCGATCCCCAGCTGGACAGATTGAGATTTTCTTAATTAGTCCAGGTCTGGCTGGTGGGAGGCTTCGGCCGTGGCTAGTTACCACCCTATCGGCAAAGACGTACTACCAAACGATTTAGCGTATATACAATGCTAACTATATGTATATGTATATGCCCAAGTAAACGGTGAAGGCAAACATCGTGAGGAAACCTGCATACCAGAGAATTTTCTTAATTCTCTGCGTGTGTGAAGTCTGCCAATCCGCATTGGGCCAGCGTGGTGGACTATTGGCCTAACCCCTCTCATTCTGAGAGGAGACTCGAGCTCAGCAGTGAGCCGATTATGGGTTGATAACGAAGTATATGTTAACACGACAGCGTTTTTATAGCATAACGCTTTTTTCCGAAAAGTGTTGCATTTTCAATTTTAGCCGTAGGAAATAGACCTTCATACTATATTTGAACGCTTTTTTAACGTCCGTTAAAAGAACTCTTGTGCGAATAAGGGCTTAATGAAGGTCTATTTCCAACTCACAAAATTGAAAATGTAACACTGCTCGAAAAAAAGCGTCGAGTTTTAAAAACTCTGACGTGTGAAAATATACTTAGGAATGCAATGGGGATGAAGACTAGGTTTGAATATATTGATTTTTATGATACATTCGGGTAAATACGGTCAATATTAACTAATTTATACATAAAAACAAAGATTGTCTGGATATTTGCAAGATAAATAAGATTATAAAATTTCAAAATCTATTAAAAATCTTTTGTCGTAATTAGATGAAAATTCATACAGTTTTAGTTTCCTTACGTTAAATGTGACATTTTTTATTAAATAAACTATAAACATAAACGCACAAATAACAAAGATATTAGTAATTTTGTTTGACCCATACAAATCTAACGATCAATATGTATCTACGACGTCATTAATTCGTACCATTTTGTATGGGGTGTTCTTCAGGGATCCGCGGCGCGCAAATCTGATCCTTTAAATCTCTGTAGCTCCGAAAGTAATGATCGCAGATACCCTGTTACTTTTACAAAATTGCTTTACTATTAGCATACTCTTAATTTATAAACAATTTTAAAAGCTGTCATCATCCCTATTGTTTGTATTTGAATGATTTTTTAACGTGCGTTAAAAAAACTCTTGTGCGAATGAGGGCTTAAAAATGCATTTACACTGTCTTTTACTACTGCATCCAGATATAATTCGTCTTCCTGAAATAGAATAACTATCACATTAGCGAAAGGTTAGCATAAACTAAAACAGCTGTTTCAGTAGTTAAGTTTATTGCTATACAAGTTATATTTAAGCAAATTGAACTTGAGGTTATTTTAAACTAACGGATGACTACTTATTTAAACGCAAGCTTATATATAAGTTATAAGTGTGTCTGTCTGTCTGTGAGACCATAGCTCCCGAAAGGATGAAGCGATTTCAATTTCGTTTATTTTGTATGAAACGTGATTTACGTGGGAGTGTTCTTAGATATGTTTGATGATCGGTTGAGCCGTTTAAAAGTTGTGGGGGTGAAAGTGGGGAAGAATAACCGAATGTCTGCAAATATACTCGAGTGGGGTCTCAAATGAAAGCGAGAGAGATAGAGACTTCATCGAGAGTGTAATTAATAATTTAATGACATTCGGGGGTTTTAAAAATTTCCAACTTTAGATTATTTAGACGATAAAAAAGCTTGGTATAGAACTGCACTATACGATTGTGTATCTACTTAGTTCTAAGTAAAGTAAAATTGGTGATAAACGAAAAAATATACCCTGGCTGAGTTTTTTGTGGGCTCTTCTCGGACCAAGGTGCGTTTGGTACCCTCGTTACTTTAATTTTAATTTTTGGACCAATTATTATCATCATTATCTTCTATACTTATAATAAATCTGTAGAGAGGTAAATTCTGTACATAAAATATATTTCCAAAATAACTATCAGGGGGTGATTAGTGATCGATACTGATGCCAAAAATACAATCAGTAATAATTTTGTCTGTCTGTGTGTTCGTCATTGAAACAAAAACTACTCAATGGATTCTAACGAAACTAGGTACAATTATTCTTCACACTCCTGGGCAGGTTATAGTATATTTTTCATCATGCTACGATCAATAGGCGCAAAGCAGTGAAGGGAAATGTTGGGAAAACGGGAGAAGTTACTCCATTTTTACAGCGATACTACTGTAAGGGCTGGATTAAGGAGATCTAAGGGCAGACGGAATCGCGGGCGTCCGCTAGTTTCTTAATAAAACAACTGTAAGATCAACTGTGACGGTAAGATCAACAAAATCGAAAATCTATACTAATATTATAAAGCTGAAGAGTTTGTTTGTTTGTTTGATTGAACGCGCTAATATAACTACATGTCCGATTTGAAAAATTCTTTCAGTGTTAGATAGCCCATTTATCAAGTAAGGCTATAGGCTATATATTATCCCTGTATTCCTACGGGAACGGGAACCACGCGGGTAAAACCGCGTGGCGTCAGCTAGTAATGAATAATTGTTCTGTTAAAAAAAGTTTTCGTACCAAAGATCTTTGACATGCAGCCAACAGGTCGTGAATTGGGGATGAAAGGCAGGTGCGCTGCCCCCGGGGATCCCCCAGCACCCCCTAGCACCCCCAGCACCCCCCGAGTACAAAGGGAACACCGCGGGCGAAACCAACCCCTTTGTCGTCCGAATTAATATTTAAACAAGATATGAGGGGTGGGGTTAGATTAGAAAACCAGTATCGATATCGATACAATAGTAACTTCGTCTGGCTATTAATGCAGTGAAAGATTATTTTATGTACTGTGAAGTCTTTATTGGGATGATGACTAGGTTTGAATATATTGATTTTTATGATACATTCGGGTAAATAAGGTCAATGGTAAATAATTTATACATAGAAAGCAAAGATTGTCTGGATATTTGCATAATAAAAAAGATTTTAAAAACTTTTATCGTAATTAGATGAAAATTCATACAGTTTTAGCTTCCTTACATTAAATGTAACATTTTTCAATATGTAAGCTTATAAACAAAATGCACTAATAACAAAGATATTTGTAATTTTGTTTGAACACCCATACAAATCTAACGATCATCATGTACTTACGACGTCATTAATTCGTACCGCGCCGCAAATCTGACCCTTTAAATCCCTGTAGCTCCGAAAGTAATGATCGCAGATACCCTGTTACTTTTACAAAATTGCATCACTATTAGCATACTCCTAATTTATATACAATTTAAAAAACTGTCATCACCCCTATTATAGTTAAAAATAGTTTTTGGTGTTGTAGAAGGTAATCTCTAATCACTAGAAGCTACGTTATTTGTGAGTGTCATAGGCTATATTTTAACCCAGTATTCTCACATGAATGGGAACTATGCGGGTGAAACCGCGAGGCGTCGAAGAAGTTCTTGATGTTTTAGGGGTAATCTTTAGATCTACTAAACCGATTTGGAAAGTTCTTTAACCACTAGAAAGCTACGTTATTTGTGAATGATTTTGTATCTATGCATTTCTCTATATCTACCCTACTAATATTATAAATTCTCCTGCAGTGGACGTCCATCGGCTGACATGATGATGATGATGATGATGTAGTATGTATCCACCGTAGTGCCTAAGCTACTGAACCGGTTTTACTGAACGATGAAAAACATAGGGCTGTATATATTTTATAAAAAAAAATGTATTACAGAATTTAAACCTCATTTTCTAACTTCAAAAAAAAACAAACTAAATAATCATCACACATTTGGTAAGCGGTCGGGTTATAGTTATGATGTGGAATATCACGTAAAATCAATTTCTGGCGTGGCGACGCATGCCGTGGCGACGCATCGTTACGCTATAAGATACAGTCTATATACAGTAGTGTGTACGGTGTGGCGACGCGTCGCCATGCGCTATTTTATTTGATCATTATGACATATTTAGTTCCCATCACAATCTGTTCTTTTCTGCATATTACTTTTACAATATAATGTCGATGTTTCACATCTGCCAGGCGACTAGGTTCTCAATTTATGTCTATGTTTTTTTTTAATACTTTTTTATCGATAAGTCGGTCACCCATCCCTGCACAGCCTCAGGCGTCGACGCGTTCCAATTAGCCAAAGCAAACACGTAGTATAATATTCTGCGTCTGAAACGTTAGCGGTTACCCGCCATTGCGGTGCGTGTATATGTGACTTGTACCCACCACTCCACTGAGCGCAAATACGCGGTATCCTCTGCTTCTTCCAATAATTGATTGCCTATACGATATGGCTTATACCCACCATGCTCCGTAGTTTCATCCGCGTACAGGGATAAAATATAGCCTAAGTGAAGTGAAAATGTAGCTTTTTCTTAATGAAAGACTTTTGGAATCAGTTGAGTAGTTTTAAATTAGATCGAAACAAACAATCATAAAATTCTTTATCTATACTAGTCTATAATCTATACTAACACTAGTAGATGTAGCGCGGTTTCACCCGCTTGGTTCCCGTTCCCGTAGAAATACAGGGATAAAATATAGCCTATAGCCTTCTCGATAAATGGGCTATCTAACACTGAAAGTATTTTTCAAATCGGACCAGTAGTTCCTGAGGTTAGCGCGTTCAATCAATCAAACAAACAAACGCTTCAGCTTTATAATATTAGTACAGATTATGAATGCGAAAGTAAGCCTGTCTGTCCGTCTGTCCGTCTGTCTGTCCGACTGATACCTTTTCACAGCTAAACCGATCAAGATGAATTTTGGTATAATGATAAATTGGATCTTGGAGCAAAACATAGGGTACTTTTGGCTCTAAAATAAAAATAGAAGGGGGTGAAATAGGGGTTGAAAGTTTATATGGAAAGCCCTTCATAGCCTCAATAGTTCAACGGTAAGAGCGGTTGGTGCTCATCACCGAGGGGTGGTGGTTCGATCCCCGCCCCGTTGGTCTATTGTCGTACCCACTCCTGGCAGAGTCTTTGTCGACTAGTTGGAGGGGATACGGCAATTATTCTTTACAAAAAAAAAATCTTAAAATGCACAAAACAGAAAAGTTGGGTTTCGAACCCACACCCTCCGGAATCGGAGGCAGAGGTCATATCCACTGAGCTATCACGGCTCGTAATAGAACCTGGGACCTCAAAATCCTGAACAATCGTAAGAACAAGAGCAAAGCGCAGTTATAAATGTCTAATTACTCGTTGGCAATGGCTCGACTAATTCAGTTTATTTTAATTAAGGTTTGTTTCAGCAGGGCTGTGTTGCCTCTCACAGCAGGGCTGTGTTGTGACTGGGAGATTGAAAGATAACAGAGGGACAGTTGGTTCTATTCCCGGAAATTTTGTAATGATTTGCTATTGATATCTATATATAATTTGACGGCCTCCGTGGTGCAGTAGTATGCGCGGTGGATTTACAAAACGGAGGTCCTGGGTTCGATCCCCGGCTGGGCAGATTGAGATTTTCTTAATTGGTCCAGGTCTGGCTTGTAGGATTCTTCGGCCGTGGCTAGTTACCACCCTACCGGCAAAGACGTACCGCCAAGCGATTTAGCGTTCCGGTACGGTGTCGTGTAGAAACCGAGAGGAGTGTGGATTTTCATCCTCCTCCTAAAAAGTTAGCCCGCTTCCATCTTAGACTGCATCATCACTTACCATCAGGTAAGATTGTAGTCAAGGGCTAACTTGTAAAGAATAAAAAATACTAATATTATAAAGCTGAAGAGTTTGTTTGTTTGTTTGATTGAACGCGCTAATCTCAGGAACTACTGGTCCGTTTTGAAAAATTCTTTCAGTCTTAGATAGCCCATTTATCGAGGAAGGTTATAAGCTATATATTATCTCCGTATTCTTACGGGAACGGGAACCACGCGGGTGAAACCGCGCGCCGTTTATTATAAAAACGGACAAGTTTAAAGATGCTGAAATGCACCCAGTATTCTTGCCACCGTGATAGCCCAGTGGATATGACCTTTGCCTACGATTCCGGAGGGCGTAGGTTCGAATCCGGTCCCGGGCATGCACCTCCAACTTTTCAGTTGTGTGCATTTTAAGAAATTAAATATCACATGCCCCAAACGGTGAAGGAAAACATCGTGAGGAAACCTGCAAACCAGAGAATTTTTTTAATGATCTACGTGTGTGAAGTCTACCAATCCGCATTTTGAGAGGAGACTCGTGCTCAACAGTGAGCTGAATATGGGTTGATAATTATAATCCCGTTTTCAGCCATCTAGTTGGTAAAGACAGTGTTAGGAGAGAGTACCTATGACAATAGTCCAACGCGGGGATCGAACCAGCACCCGTCGGTGATGAGTCGGACGTATCACCCCCAAATCATAACAATAACCTGTAAGGGTGGATTCACGGAATCTAAACGAAGAGAGGCAACCCTGAGACTTAAGTTTTTAATTAAATATTAAAATTCATGCTACAAGCCGAGATAAGGATTCGCCTTCGCGGAAATACTGCGACTGCTCATCCCTTGATACTTCCACCGAATATTAACATTTTAATGAAGAATAACATAAAATTTAAAATTTTGACAACCTATGAAATTATTCTGGCCATGAAATTATTAATTACACTCTCGATCAAGTCATCAATATTTGCTTTCAGTGCGCAATGCATGATCTATACAACATACATACACTTATTATAACCCATCCATAACTTATCAAACAGTACTCACTACACGCCACACCACAAATAATGGGGACGAATAGATGATGACTAGGTTTCGCGCATTAAACGAGTCTAGATGGTATTTGCCAGACCCATCTCAAAGGTTTTTTTTATTCTTTACAAGTTAGCCCTTGATTACTATCTCACCTGATGGTAAGTGATGATGCAATCTAAGATGGAAGCGAACTAACTTATTAGAAGGAGGATGAAAATCTACACCCTTTCGGTTTTTACACGACATCGTACCGGAACGCTAAATCGCTTGGCGATACCTCTTTGCTGGTAGGGTGGTGAGTAGCCACGGCCGAAGCCTCTCACAAGCCAGACCTGAACCAATTAAGAAAACCTCAATCAGACCAGCCGGGGATCGAAACCAGGACCTCCGTCTTGTAAATTGCGCCACGGAGGCCGGAGGTATCGGCAGTACTATTATAAGCACAGATATAAGAAGTAACTAGATTTATAAAGTATCAATTCTTTGTATTGAAACCAACGTACCCAGGGGCGTGGCCTAAATTGCTGTTTAATATTTAGTGAAAAATGAAATGTGTCACCCATAATTTAGAGTTGAATATTATTTATTCCTTTTGTCACAGAACAAAACAAGACTACTAGTATATGCAGACACGCTTGCGATGTTCCGCACACCCGGGTGTACGCGGGCCACGCCCCCAGCTTTTAGCGTTGTCTGTTCTGTGATTATAAGCTAGAACGAAGTATCAAGTAGGTTCGATCGCAGTATGAATCTGGGGCGAGATTGGCCAGTGAAGCGCGCGCGGTGCGTCTTGAATTATACATTGATAGCATTTCACACGGAATTAACTAATATCGCTATAGCTGAGGGTAGGATACGGGTTTTACCCCTTTTTAACCCTTGTGAAAAAAGAGGGATATTTTGTTTGCACAATTACGGCTAGTAAAAACATGGTTTCGGATTCCGGGGTCCTGAATTCGAGACCTGTGTTTAATCTATGATCATCATCAACAATACATAATTGGCTCACTGTTGAGCACTAGTCTCTTCTCAGAATGTTAGGGGTTAGGTTAATAGTCCACCACGCTGGCCAAATGCGAATTGGCAGATCACACACGTAAAGAATTGAGAAAACTCTCACGTTTCCTCACGATGTTTTTCTCACCGTTTGAGACACGTGATATTTAATTTCTTAAAATGCACACAATTGAAAATTTGGACATGCCATACGAATCAATGGCGTCATATCCAGTAGGCTATCTCAGCACTCTAATTCTCTCTCTGTAGTTAAATCTATACTAACATTATATAGGGAAAGATTTGATTCTTTGTTTGTTTGGATTAAATAGATTCTATTATTGGAACGATTTGAAAAATTCTTTCACGTTACACCAAAGGAAAGCTACATTATCAGGGAGTAAGAGACTATATTTTATCCTCGTATTTCCACGGGGACGGGCACTACACGAGTGAAACCACGGAGCGTCTCCTAATCTATACTAATATTATAAATCTGAAGAGTTTGTTTGTTTGAACGTGCTAATCTCAGGAACTACTGGTCCGATTTTAAAAATTCTTTCAGTGTTAGATAGCCAATTGAAAGCGGAAGGCTATAGGCTATATATTATTCCCGTAGTCTTACGGGAACGGGAACCACGCGGGTGAAACCACGCGGCGTCAGCTAGTAAAATATAAAACAAAAACCATATATACTTACCTAATTATCTAGGTATGTTCTGTGGTCAAATCATACTCCAAAGCCATCTTTATAGCCATTCTCATAAAATATATATTATATACATATATAATTTAATTTTTGCGTTTGACATTAATGTACCCGCATCGGATTTATGAGCACTCGCTAAGGGTGGGTTAATTTATATCTAAGAACAACCCCTCGGTAAAGTGCTTTTAGAAATGGCCGGGGATTTTTGTGTATTGATATTAGATGTGTGGGAATTGAGGTATTTTTGGTTCTATACCTACTCTATATATCAGGAGATAATTCATTTTGGGCCCTTTTTGAAGAAAAAACGAAAAAAAATGGAACGAATCGTTAGAACTACTCATTTGGAGTCATCAATTCTACTTCCTACGAATATTATAAACGCGACAGTTTGTTTGCAAACAAACAACCATACAACATACTTTCGCGTTTATGATAATAAAGTACGATTTGCTAGAATGTGGTAAGTACATAGAGAGAGACGAATATCTTAGCTTTCCATGGATTCACCGTGCGGGTGCCGGGTCCATCGCGTGGTAGAGAGTAAACTCCGAGCAGAGTCCTGAACTTGTGACTACAGGATGTAGGGTTAAGGAATTCCTTGACGATCGATCAACACTCCCCGTTCTCTGCTCGTGTTGTTCTCCCTGCCGCCACATTTGGTAAGATCCTATTAGAGCAGCTTTGGATACTCGTTCTAATATAGAACTAGCTGCACTTCTAGAGAGGCCAAGGTCTTTAAGCTAGTTATAGAGAGATTTTGCTGGTAACCCTCTCGCACCTACTTCTACAGCGTACAGACTAACTACATAGCCATTTTAAGTTTGTTAGGTCATAATATTTATTCATTTTTATACTGTGGTCCTTCGGAATGTTAGTCTCCCACGGCACAGTAAGCTCTACAAGTACTATTCGCTTTGTCTGTTTGGACAAAAGGAAAATGTCTGGTCTAGATCTCTAAATAGCGACATCCGCTGGGATTTTATAATGTTTCTCATACGTATCCATTAATAAAGTCCAATCTGTTGCAGAACCTAGGATAGAGTAAGGCTTACTAGATGATTTTGTTATTGAACCTGCTTTGACGAAGTTAATTTGTCTTTTATTTGTAGTCAATCCTTTTTGAGCTCTAGCTACTGAAAGGCTTATAGCTTCACGTATAATTTGGAGTACTCTATTATGACGACGTGAGTAAAGACCCCTATCCAGGAGCACCTTGCATCCAACCAACAAGTGCCTAGCTGTTCCTATTGCCTCACCACACGTATAGCAAGGTTTTTCAGTGGCTTTCCCCCATCGTACTAAGTTGCTCTGATCTGGGTTCTTTAAAGATAAAAGCGATTGGAGGCCGTTGGATCAGCTTCCACCTTCACACAGGAAATAAAACTATAAGAAATTGTAATTGTTATCAATTGTAAATTATAATACTGTATGACTTTTTCAAAAGAGCAACTGTTGAGTTTCTTGCCGGTATCTTCTCAGCAGAACCTGCCTTCCGAACCGGTGGTAGAATCTTTACAAATAGTCAACTGACGTGTCAAAAGTGCTTGTAAACTGAGCCTACTTGAAATAAATGATTTTTGATTTGATTTGATTTGATTTGGGAGAGTCATTTAAAAGGCATTAAGATAGAATTTTAATAAGGCACAACTAAGCCAAATTAATTTTTAATGTCTGTAAAAATAATCTTTTTCTATATCTATACTTATAATAAATCTGTACAGAGGTCAATTCTGTATATATTTACAAAATTTATTTTTATAAAATTGAATAAATGTGTCAAAAAATTAATTTATTTACAAAATAACTATCAGGGGGCGATTAGTGGTCGATACTGATGCCAAAAATGCAATCAGTAAAATTTTTATCTGTCTGTCTGTATGTTCGTTATAGAAACAGAAAATACTCGACGGATTTTAACGAAACTTGTTACAATAATTTATGATACTCCTGGGCAGGTTATAGTATACTTTTCATCACGCTACGATCAATAGGAGCAGAGCAGTGAAGGGAAATGTTGAGAAAACGGGAGAAGTTACTCCATTTTTACAGCGATACTACTGTAAGGGCTGGATTAAAGAGGTCCAAGGGCAGACGAAGTCGCGGGCGTCCGCTAGTTATAAATAAACTTATTCTATTTAATGCACAACAAACAAAAGAAAATCTTACACTGTCAACGGAGCTGAAAATCGAACCCAAGACCTCGGTTATGAACTTATGAACCAAACCTAATTACGTCAGAGGCCGACAAAAACCTCTAATCAAATCATAATTCATTCTAATTACCTATAAAACCTCCTTCTATTAGCAAATTAATTCTGAGATGTTGAAAAAAAAAATTCGATAGCTAAAAACATAAGTCAGGGGGTAAAAGAACATTGTTTGACTTACCCCCCCTCCTTTTTACCCCCAATTTTTTGCGACTTTCCGAAGGCGAAGCGTAACCAAATTGAATATTCATGGGCTGCCTTAAATATTCATTGTCTAATGCTAAAGTCCGTTTTATCTTACAAATGTATTTTGTGAGGGCGGTTTTTTTTTCCTTATTTATATTTATTTTAATACTAGCGGACGCCCTCGACTTCGTCCGCGTGGAAAACAATGTAAACTTTGAACACCAATTTCACCACTTTAAAAGTTGAATTTAAAAAAAATCTTGAATTACATTATATTTCGTATTTCTTTAATTTTTTATGAACAAATTTTTAAAACTGTAACTCTAAAATTCAAGGAGTTTCCATACAAACTTTCAACCCCTATTTCACACTGTTCTATTTTTATTTTAGGGTCAAAAAGTACCCTATATTTTGCTCCAAGATTTCATTTAACATTACAAAAAAATTCATCATGATCGGTTCAGCCGTTTAGCTGTGAATAGGTAACAGACAAACATACAGACTTACTTTCCCATCTATACTAATATTATAAAGCTGAAGAGTTTGTTTGTTTGATTGAACGCGCTAATCTCAGGAACTACTGGTCCGATTTGAAAAATTCTTTCAGTGTTAGATAGCCTATTTATCGAGGAAGGCTATAGACTATATATTATCCTCGTACTCCTACGGGAACGGGAACCACGCGGGTGAAACCGCGCGGCGGCAGCTAGTTTATAATATAAGTATAGATTCTTAATTGTTAAGAATTATTAGGCAACTAATTCTAGTTGACGATACTTGATGATAAATGTACATATTAATATAGCTTAGAATATAGTTACTATTAAGTAGGCATTCGTTGAAGATTGTTTTAGCATAAGTATTAATATAAGATAGCATAAATATAATCAATGTATTAAAATAAGATAACATAAGTATACAGTACAGGTAATCAATAATATATCAGATAAGCGCGAGCATATTAAATAAATAAAAAAATAAAAAATAAAAAAGCCTTTTATTTCTTGTCTTACAAGTAATATATAATATTATAGACAGATTAGTAAAAGTAATAGGTACAAGAACCCCTCTAGGAGAGGGTGAAGGCCTCCTCCAGTTCAGACCATCTCTGCCGATCTTTGGCTAGTTTAGCCCATGTATTGCCAGCGATTTTTGCGATGTCGTCGGACCACCTACCAAGTGGTCGGCCAACTCGCCTGTAACCCGGGGGGCCTGACCACGATGTCAGTCTTGTTGTCCAACGATCGTCACTCATCCTTGCTACATGGCCTGCCCATCGCCATTTTTGTTTTAGAGAGTATTGAAGAGCATCTGTAACCTTGGTTTTTTGACGTATGGTAGAATGTCGTATCTTCTGAATTTTTTTAATTTTCATAATACTTCTCTCCATACTTCTTTGACAAGTTCTAAGCGAGCATATTATACACATTATATTGTAAATGATTATTTAGAGCCTTTAGTAATAAGTAGCAAATAAACGTTCATGCTATTTGTGTTTATTTCCCTTAGTTATAAGTTCATAACCTCATATTATTGTTAATTCCAAACTGCTCGGCGTTCATGTACATAATAAGCTTAGAATAATGCTATCTCTGTCTGATTTGCCTTCCTTGTCTGTATCTATCTCTGTTTAACCCATACATTCATCCCTTTCACTATGTCTCTATTTACTGCAATAAACAATAGAGTATGCGAGCGCTTGTAAAGCAATAAAACTCGGCCCCCCAATTATGAATCACGCCACTTCTCTCTCGAAGCGACAAGCGAACGCATCTACTCGATTATCAAGAAATTACGTGTTTTATTTATACGCGTCTCCCTGTGGTTTGGACCTTCCAAAATCCTCCACAGTGCATGGTCCTTCGTACCGGATTCACCGAGCCGGCAAACATTTGAAGAATAAGCTCAGGCAAGAGAGCGTCTCCGTGGAAGAACTGAAGAGGAATCAACCTATCGCCGTTGAACAGGGTTCCGCGGGCTGGGAAGATCGTTCAGTTGGGCCACGGAACTGAAGTGACGTCATCGAAGTCTGCCTAGACCGAAGAAAAGGCATCAACCCTTCGCTGCGGGTGCATTGAGGCGAAGCTCAGTAGTAGCTGCCGAAGACCGCGAGGCTTGTGGGGAAGATCGTTTCATCGAGCTACAGACCAACTAAGGATCTACGACGCATCCACGAAAAGGAATCTACCTTCGCTGCGAGTGCATTGAGGCGAAGCTCAGTAGTAGCTGCCAAAGACCGCGAGGCTGTGGGGAAGATCGTTTCGTCGCGCAGTAGAAGACCTTCAACGGAGTCATACCTTCAACAAAACGAAGAGGAATCCACCTTCGCTGCGGGTGCATTGAGGCGAAGCTCCGAGTAGCTGCTGAAGACCGCGAGGCTGTTGGGAAGATCGCTTCGTCGCGTTGGAGAAGACTTCAAGGGAGTCACCTTCAACAAACCGAAGAGGAATCCACCTTCGCTGCGGGTGCATTGAGGCGAAGCTCGGAGTAGCTGCTGAAGACCGCGAGGCTGTTGGGAAGATCGCTTCGTCGCGTTGGAGAAGACTCTAAGCGGTTTACCGCGCCTCATCTGTTCGCCACCTAACGGTGTCAAACGGTGAACAGTGAGTTAACGCCTAACGGCGGGAGCAGTATACCAGACGGTACTGCCAGCTTGCCTTAACCGGCTATAAGTCTGTAACAGTCTGGTCGCGCCGATACGGTTCACGTGAGATAGGGGTCCTCCTAGTAGGCACAGCCGAGGGTGTCGGGCGTTCCTCCCGATACCTGAGCACTCTAACCCTCACGTGTTACCCTCTGTCGGGCGATTCCCACCTCACCTTACCTATTATTCCATCCCTGGGAGAGTGACCCTCAAACAGGACTGCTAGGAAGTTAGGGCTGGTAGGGCAGTTAGGATATTAGGGACGGTAGGTATATTAGGGTATTTATTTATTTTATTTTTTCAAGGTATTTATGTATTTTATTTAGGGTATTTATTTATTTTATTTTTTCAAGGTATTTATACATTTTATTTAGGGTATTAGGTTTATTAGGGCTTTTATGTATTTTATTTATATTATTTTAGGGTATTTATTCATTTTATTTAGGGTATTAGAGACGTTAGGTTATTAGGGCCTAAAAACCCCGCGAACGGATATAGTAATTGACTCTAATATATATTCACTTATAAAACCACGACGTACGCATGACAATGGACGGATTAGTAATCGCAGAAATGAGAACGCTATTGCACTACCTACAACACGTAGAACGAGCTTCAAATGATGACCCCCGCTTAAATAATGATCGGACAGAAGCCACAGATGATCACTCCCGTAAAGATAAACGGAACCGAGATCGTAAGGATAAGGAAAAGAGAAGAGCCATTTTAAAGGCACGTATTGAGATCCAACAAGCACGATTAGAACGGGCAACTATAGAAGTCGAAATAGCGAAAACAAAAATAGAGCTTATGCAATTTGATAAAGAAAATAGTTATAATAAAATAACAGAAACTGTTAATAACAATACAAATAACTTAGATTTTCCACTGAATAAAAATAAAAATATCGACATGAATAATCCAGAAAGAATAGACGCAACAATAAATAAAGATAGTCGTCATTCAGAGCCAAGTTGTAATAGTGCAGAATATGAAGTTAAATTTGTTTCGACCAACTCTACAGAAGAAGAAATTCTTCCACTCCAACCAGAACAATGCAAATTACAATCAATTGCAAGCAACAAAAGCTACTTAGAAACAATTAACAGCAACCCTAGCGATAGCACAGTATTAACTTTGGCCGCATTTACAATAGGTAAACAAAGTCTTACAAACAAACAAGAAAGTTACTATGTTACAAACTGCAAGCAAGTCCTAGATATACGTAAATCAAATACCTACAAAAAAGAACGTATACGTAACAAGATATTAAGAAAACATAAACCTAAAGAGATTGTCGTGATGAGAAAATTATACATAACAAATTTTAAACTAATACCACTGAATTTGTACAAACAGTATACGAATGAAACAACAGCTATAGCTTCACCGTCGAAAGGAAATCCTTATGATAAAGCTACTCAAGAATATCGAATGATAAATCAGGATACCTCTCTTAGCAATGTTTTGGAAACAATATATACAAATAAAGAACAAATCAAAAAAAGCCTTTCAAGTAACGATAGTATTACTGAGAATAAAAGCAAACTCATAACTTTAGCTATTTCTATTAAAGACGAACAAAATCTTTTATGCCAACAACATTGCAATGTTGACATTAAAGAACTCCCGGTCACCACCAAGAGACAAAACATTTTTGAAGTATATAGCAAGTTTAGCGACTTTCATGAACCATATAAGATTAGCCAGATTAATAAAAAAAGATCACCGAAACTTTATTTAAAATTAACGTTAGATAAACCGGACAGATTTAACACTACTTCAATTATAAAATTTTCATGTAACAAATCATTAACTAAAGAATTACACAATGTTACTAATCACACGAATTGCACTGAAACTTTAAAAACCAACTTTACAGCAATAATGGAAAATAATTGTTATATTGAAATAAATAGAAAATATTTCAACTTATTCGCAAGATATGATAAATTCAAAAATAGCGAAGTCCACCTGAAGCAAATGGTTAAACATAAAAAAGACCAAAAAACAAATAACGACATAAAATTAACAATTGTTAAAAAACTTAGTTACGACTTAAAAGTCATGATAACCGACAACTCTGTTAATTTCTCAAAAATAATTAATCACCTGATATCAAAATTGTACATCTGCGCAAAAGATAAGATTAAAGCCACAACGGTTATTTATGAAAAGACGAGAAAACTAGGAAATAAAAGAATACAACAATTAGCCATTCAAACTAATAAGTTCAGTTTATTGCAGCCACCTGCAGATAATAAAAGAGTTCTAAACCTACGCCGCAATATTATCAAACAAATAATCCGGGAAGGTCTTTGTTTAAAATATAGAAAGGCACTTAAAAAGCCAATTAACTCTACCATAAAAGAAATATTTACAATAGAAAAAGGCATTATAAAAAATAATGTTTCCGAAATACGTGAACTTAATTTATTGCCGTCGGCTGCAAATACAAAAACAATGCCGCTTAACTTAATCGCTAAGACAATAACATGGACACGAAACAATAAATGGCTTATTATTATTTATAATTACTGTTTGCTGAAAATTAAACAAACTATCAACGGAACTCCGAAACTGGTCATAAAGTCCAAGATAATAAATTTTAAAGAAAAGTATTATAAGCTACCAGAGTTAAATTCAAGGAATAGATATAAAGAACTTGAAGATAAATGTCCACAGAATAGAATCGCCAAAGATGATATAGCGCAAGTTGTAAGAGCAACTAAACGCTTCACCAGTAAATATTTAATTATAAACCAAGAAACCTTTACAGAATTTTCTAAACCAAATGATACAAATAAATATTTTGGAAGACCGCTTACTCAAACACGAAAACTTATAATAAAACATACACGAACAACAACTTTGCAGTCGTCTCACGACTACCAATACGAGGGGGAGCTCTATGCCAATATTATTTATATGCGCAATCTTAAAAGTATACATGGTGCAAATTGGAAAACTAGACTCAAGAACATTCGAAAATTTAATTTAGGTAATAAGACTAAGATGAAACCTAAAGCACACATACTTCATTAGTGAAGACGGTCAGAAGATATTAATTTTGGAAATAACCATACGTAAAATATCAATAAATTAATTTACGCTGCTACAACATATTGAGAATCAATAACCGTGAAAGCAAGAAGATCCTTTATCTAGAATAATGTCAGAATTAGAACTCCAAGCTGTATTAGAAAGTTGTCACACTTCGAACATAATAAAACCAACCAAACACCCATGTAAAAGCATATTCAATGCAATCAATCAATAGCTTACTACTTTATTTGACTTAATAATATTAACAATAAAACTCAAAACTGTCCAATTACAAGAAGTCATTAATATGTTCAGTTTTACTCATTACTCGGAATAGTTATCATAATATAAGAATTATAATCATTTATACTATATCAATATTAACTATAGATTTTATTTAGATTACTTAATATCAAGTACATATTACAAATTCCGTGAACCAATATACAACAGAGAATTATTTTGAATACTGTACTTCTAATAAAACCTTACAAATTTAGCTTGTATCGTCAACCCCTACATTTAGTGCTGCAGATTAGCTCTTGACAGATCTTATCTTCGCACGAGGGGGAGAATGTTAAGAATTATTAGGCAACTAATTCTAGTTGACGATACTTGATGATAAATGTACATATTAATATAGCTTAGAATATAGTTACTATTAAGTAGGCATTCGTTGAAGATTGTTTTAGCATAAGTATTAATATAAGATAGCATAAATATAATCAATGTATTAAAATAAGATAACATAAGTATACAGTACAGGTAATCAATAATATATCAGATAAGCGCGAGCATATTATACACATTATATTGTAAATGATTATTTAGAGCCTTTAGTAATAAGTAGCAAATAAACGTTCATGCTATTTGTGTTTATTTCCCTTAGTTATAAGTTCATAACCTCATATTATTGTTAATTCCAAACTGCTCGGCGTTCATGTACATAATAAGCTTAGAATAATGCTATCTCTGTCTGATTTGCCTTCCTTGTCTGTATCTATCTCTGTTTAACCCATACATTCATCCCTTTCACTATGTCTCTATTTACTGCAATAAACAATAGAGTATGCGAGCGCTTGTAAAGCAATAAAACTCGGCCCCCCAATTATGAATCACGCCACTTCTCTCTCGAAGCGACAAGCGAACGCATCTACTCGATTATCAAGAAATTACGTGTTTTATTTATACGCGTCTCCCTGTGGTTTGGACCTTCCAAAATCCTCCACATTAATAGAGCTTATGAAATTATATAAACAAATAGCGTTTTCACCCTCGTAGTTCCCGTTCCCGTAAGATTATGGGTTATGGCCTATGATACTCACAAATAACATGGCTTTCTAGTGGTAGAAGATTTTTCAAAATTGGTTTAGTAGACCCAGAGATTACCCCTACAATACAAACTTACCTCTTTATAATATTTATTTACTAATATTAAAAAGGAATTATTATTATTTTGAGAAGGAGGTGAACCGGCGAATCCAACTCGGCTGGGCCGCATTCAGGCAACTTCGCGATATCTTTTCATCCGAAATTCCTCAGTGCCTGAAGACAAAAGTCTTCGAACAGTGCGTGTTACCAGTGATGACCTATGGTTCCGAGACTTGGTCGCTAACTATGGGCCTCAGAAGAAAACTCAGAGTCACACAGCGAGCGATGGAACGAGCTATGTTAGGAGTATCTCTGCGTGATCGAATCAGAAATGAGGCGATCCGCAGACGAACCAAAGTCACCGACATAGCTCAGCGAGTCGCGACGCTGAAGTGGCAATGGGCGGCACATAGTTCGAAGAGCCGATGGACGTTGGGGTCCCATAGTGCTGGAATGGCGACCCCGCACTAGAAAGCGCAGTGTTGGCCGACCCCCCACCAGGTGGACTGACGACATCAAGCGGGTTGCATGGAGTCGCAGGATGCTGGCGGCTCGAGACTGTTTTGTTTGGAAGTCCATGCAAGAGGCCTATGTCCAGCAGTGGACGACCATCGGCTGATAATGATGATGATGATTCAAAACAATGTGATTTAATAGCAGCCCAGGCTAATAAGACATATAAATGTCATATTAGCCTAGGCTGCTATGAAAGGCTTTTAGTTTTTCCGCTACGGCGAATAGTAAAAGCAAGGCTTTTATCCTCTATTAGGAAAGCCTAATAGCTGTTATAGCCTATAATGTGCCTACGTCAGACGCTTGTGCTAACTAATTACTATCTACTTGATATTAATTATAGAAAATTAAACACCTTTTGGGAGTATTTTTTTCTCACCTAACTGTTACACTGTCTGTAACTATTGTATCAATAAAAAACTCATTTTATAAAACTAAGCCAATTAAGAACCGTGATAGCCCAGTAGAAATGACCTCTGCCTCCGATTCCAGAGGGTGTGGGTTCGAATCCGGTCCGGAGCATGCACCTCCAACTTTTCAGTTGTGTGCATTTTAAGAAATTAACTATCACGTGTCTCAAACGGTGAAGGAAAACATCGTGAGGAAACCTGCATACCTACAGGAGAATTTTCTCAAATCTCTGCGTGTTTCGTCATTTATCACGAAATCTCGAAAACCGCTTAATGTCCAAAGCTGAAATTTGGCAGGGAGGTTGTTTATAGTTAGTAGGTATCCACTGAGAACGGATTTAGCGACAGGGCCGGATTAAAGAGATCTAAGGGCGGATGAAGTCGCGGGCGACTGTGAAATTATAATTTAGAGATTTTGAGCTGGACTGCTAGTGGGAGGCTTCGGCTTTGGTTAGTTATTACCATACCGATAAAGACGTACCGCCAAGCGATTTAGCGTTCCGGTACGATGTCGTGCAGATACCGAAAGCGGTGTTGATTTTCATCCTCCTAACAAGTTAGCCCGCTTCCCTCTTAGATTGCATCATCACTACATAGTATCCACGTAAATATTATTCTATCTAAAAGCCTTCTTAACTTCCAACTTTACTTGGTTTAATTTATATTTGTCTGCGCGGAACCCTTGGTGTTTTAAATTCTAATTCCTTAATCCCTATCTACCCCCTACCCCATATCTGAGCCGTTTCGTTAATCTTTGCAGCAGTATTAACATAATTAGGGTGTATATTTATTATAATTGTACATTATGTTTCTATACTAATACTATAAGTAGAGGGTATGGGTTCGAATCCGGTCCGAGGTATGCACCTCCAACTTTTCAGTTGTGTGCATTTTAAGAAATTAAATATCACGTGTCTCAAACGGTGAAGGAAAACATCGTGAGGAAACCTGCTGTTATCGCCGAGTAGGCCGCTTTTAAATTTACATGTTTTTAATAAATAGTGTAGGAAATAGTATTCTGTGACGGATATGACGTCACTCGATCTCGTGTTGGCTTCAGTGTGCTCGTGGCGTTCGAGCCGTTCACATCTCTTGTTGTGTAATTCTTTATGGGTTACTTGGGATAGGCGGGGAGAGTGACTTGAGAGGAAAAGGGGAGTGTTTGTTAACAGCCAAAGGATCCTTTAACCCTACACACAACGTTTACAAGTGCGTGACGTCACTCAAGGTCATTCTCTGTCATTCTAGGGTCTTATTTTGGTTACAGTTTGATTTGTTAATTAAGTTGTCCTGACAAATGTTGTGAATCATAACCTTTGTTCGACATTAGTTTTCTTATTTTTGTAATCACTTTTGACGCTAAAACTACATACCAGAGAATTTTCTTGATTATCTGGTCTTTAATTATTGTCTCCTATCGACGTCCCTAGGACAGTACGAGTTTCCCCTTCCTGTCCAGTATGCCGACGCGTTGCATCCAACCTATAAAGCCTCGGTTCTGCGTCATGTCAGCCTTGCGCCCCCCCACACACTCTGACAGCGGTCGACGATGCCACACTGAAACAAACATACAAATCTAAATAACAAATAGAAATGGCGTTTGTAAAAAGGATGAAGTGACTCAATTTGGGGACAATGATTATTAATTAGGACGCAGAGGGAGAGGACAGCGATTTGCGGGGAGTAAGACTCCATTACCTATGGCTGCGAAACCTGCGCTTCGACAAAATACCTCAGGCACAAACTAGCAAGATGTCAGAAAAGCATGAAAAGAAGTATGCTAGGTTTGAAATTAATGGACAAAGTCAGAAGTACAGATATCAGGCATAAAGCTAAACTAACAAACGTACTGACACGTATTGATCAGCAGAAATGGAGATGGACTGGACATATGCTCCGCTGCACAAAAGAAAAATGGAGCAAACAGGTGACAGTTTGGTATCCAAGGGACGGTGCTAGGAGCCGAGGTCGGAAAACAAAAAGATGGGAGGATGATCTAAAAATGACTTTAGGATCCCTTTGGATGAGGATAGCGGCAGACAGAAAACAGTGGAAGGAGTTGGAGGAGGTCTTTGCCGTAAGGCACTCTGAAATAATAGACATTCTATAGTTATAGTGTAGCTTAAATTTTTTTCTTCAATGTGTACTTTTATTTTTAATTATTGTAATGTATTTGTTAGCAACTGTTTATATTTAGGGTTTTAAAAGGCTTTATTATAAGGAAATAAAGAAGTGAAAAGAAAACTTGTAATGAAACGTGAAGGATGCCCTGAAAACAAGTACGTATCGATATAAAAGTAATCGATTCTTGATAAACACTTCAAAACTCACAATGTGATAGAGGTTAGAGACAAGAGCTGAAGGGCAATAATTTGCAATGATTAAGAAATCTTGCTTAGCCCAATGTTGGATATATAGCACTTTCGGTGTAATCATCCGTACACGATGGACAAGCACATATTGGGCAAATGTGCAAAATATTAAATTGTTCAGCTTCTTACTAATTTTGTCTTGTAGTCCAGTTTGCAACGATTGATGAACAACATAGCGTAGATCATGCCTGGACAAAGCGCACTGCAGGTCCTAATTTCCCGATTACGATATTGGGCAAATGTGCAAAACATAAAATTGTTCGATGAATTATCAATTTTGTTTATATAAGAGTTGTAGTCCAGTTAGCAATTACTAAGGAAAATTTTGAATTGCCCGCAGCTTGACATGGATTATTGTTACACTTACTCTTATGTTCACGATATTGGCCAAATGAGCCAAATATACAAATGTACGTTATTGGGCAAATGTGCCCAAAATAAAATCAGTGACTTACCAACTTTGTATAGACAAGAGTTGTAGTCCAGTTTGCAATTAATAAAAAACATTTTGAATTGCCCACAGCTGAACATGGATTATTGTAACACTTAACCTCTGTTCACGATTTTTTTCACAAATAAGCCAAATATACAAATGTACGATATTGGGCAAATGTGCCCAACATAAAATCAGTGACTTACCAACTTTGTATAGACAAGAGTTGTAGTCCAGTTTGCAGTGGTTAACGAACATCTTGCGTTGCCCACTGCTGGACACGGCGCACTGTGGGTCGTACTCCTCGGTGCATGATGCTGGGCAGGCGTGACCACAGAAGCTGCCATCCACACCCAGGGTCTGGGACCTGGGTCAAATAACTAGATATATATTTAGATATATTTATTTACTTAGCATCCATGCACTTACAAACTAATACATAAGCTTAGCATGCATGATACACGGGACCCTTTCAGGGCATTGCTAAAAATAATAAGAGATAAAATATAATACATTTCATTAGACAAAATTAAAATAAGATAAAATGAAGTAGAAACTTGAGCGGAACATTTATAGAATTAAATTGAATGTTCAAGATTTTAAATAATATAAATGTCAGGTATAGTAATGTCATAATAGTAGATTAATTAACGATAATAAAATTAAATAAACATATCCACTCAATTACAATTGTCAAAATATATGAATTGTCAAAATGTCCAAGTTTTAAAATAAAATATCAATAAATTTTTAGTTATTTATAAATTGGTAGTTTCAAAATTTGTAGGCTGTCGCTATAGATTAAGGAATATTTTTTAAAGTTGGCTAGTCTATGGATATGACCTCTGCCTCTGATTCCGGAGGGTGTGGGAATCCGGTCCGAAGCATGTATCTCCAACTTTTCAGTTAGGTATGTATTTTAAGAAGTTAAACATCAAACGGTGAATGAAAACATCGTGAGGAAACCTGCATATCAGATAATTTTCACAATTCTCTGCGTGTGTGAAGTCTGCCAATCCGCATTGGGCCAGCGTGGTGAAATATTCGCCTAATCCCTCTCATTCTGAGAGGAGACTCAAGGAGGAGAAAGAATATGGGTTGATAATGATGAATTCAGGGATCTTCTGTCTTAAGTTCTGTCTTAAGTTTTATAATTATTATTACATTTTTTTTTCTTACCTATTTGTGTTTCGTTGTATTTTTAATTATTATTGTTATAATTCTCTCTATTTTTCTTTTTAATTGATTTATGTTTATGTATTTTGTGACGCCATTATTTTCGTATGTGTATTCGTGGATAGTATCGTTGTTTACATGTTTAAACTATTTTTAACCGACTTCAAAAAAGGAGGAGGTTCTTAATTCGGTCGGTTTTTTATTTTTTATTACGTTTATTTTTGATTTAAGAAATAATATGTAAATGTTAACTATCCCTAAGAAATAAAAATAAATAAGTTATTAACTAATTAGCTAACAACATTATAAAGTGACGATATCAATATTAAAAACCTTTTAAATCTTAAATAGTATATTAAATAGCAAGAAGTCAAAAGTTACCTTCTAGAAGAGAAACTTCTCCTAGTTTCAGGGCTCAGTTCCTTCTCCGCTGGTAGAGGAATGGGCTTGAAGACGTAAGGTTTGATGAGGTAATGCGCTCCTACGTTCTTGCAGAGGTCTATTGACACCATCTCGTAGCCTGAGGTAGAAGAGTTTTAGCAGACTCAGAAGTGGATTACAAAAAACAAGAAAACCAATGTCAAAAATAAGAAAACCAAAATAAGACCCTAGAATGGAAGATATTGAAAGTCACTAATGACAAAAATAAGAACCTAGAATGGAACAGAATGACCTTGAGTGGAATCACGCACATGTGAACGTTGTGTGTAGGGTTAAAGGCACCTTTGACAGTTAACTAACACTTCCCTTTTCCAATCAAGTCACTTTCCCCGCCTATCCTAAGTAACCCATCTATACTCTATAGTCTATACTAATATATAAAGCTGACGTGTTTGTTTCTTTGTTTGTTTGTTTGTTTGATTGAACGCGCTAATATCAGGAACTACTGATCCGATTTGAAAAATTCTTTCAGTGTTCAGCTCAGTTTCAGCTAGTAAATAATAATTATACAACAAGAAATGTAGACGGCTCGAACGCCACGAGCATACTGAAGCCGACCGTGCGACGAGCGCCTTATATCGCAAGTCGTTCCTGCCAACCAATCGTTACCCCTCTCTAACTCCCTACTCTTTACGAAACAAGTCGCGCCACCTAGCGTCGGCACGAGCCAACACGAGATCGAGTGACGCCATATCCGTCTCAGACTACTATTTCCTACAATAGATACAAGTTAGCCTTTGACTACAATCTCACCTGATGGTAAGTGATGATGCAATCTAAGATGGAAGCGGGCTAATTTGTTAGGAGGAAGAAGAAAATTCACACCCCTTTCTAAACGACATCGTACCTGAACGCTAAATCGCTTGGCGGTACGTCTTTTCCGGTAGGGTGGTAACTAGCCACGGCCGAAACCTCCCACCAGCCAGACCTGGACCGGTTAAGAAAATATCAATCGGCCCAGCCGGGAATCGAATCCAGGACCTCCTTTTCCTTAGATTTCCTTAATTGGTCTAGGTCTGACTGATGGGAGCCTTTAGTCGTGGTTAGTTACCACCCTACCGGTACGATGTCGTGTAGAAAACGAAAGGTGTTAAGAATTATTAGTGTCTAAACGAATAATTCATGTTGACGACACTTTAGTATACATATTATGAGTAGTTTCTATACTATGGATCATTGATTGCTAGATTATTTAGGATATAGACGTTTTAATTATATATATGCAGTTATATCTGTTAAACATTCTGTTAGTTTCCTAGATTAAGTTCTTACTGGTATCAAAATTGTAATACATCTATTTTACTGGTAATAATGTAAATTAGCTATAAGAGTACTTATAATATATATATAGTAAGTATATGTAAGAGTAGCATTTAAATAATAGAACTAATTTCCTAATAGTACACTTTAGATATAAGCTATAATAAATATTCAAAGTACCAGAGTTTTATTACCTTAACTCGATATTATATTATCTTATTTGTTAACTGATTTGTAACTATGTAAAGACTAGCGGATTGCTATCTCTCTCTAGCATACGCCCCACTCTACTGTATATATTTGTCTCACTCTTACGTATAAGTTTATCTCTATATTTGAACTGTATTATGTTACAATAAAGCATACAGGTTGCGCTTGCTTCAAACGCTATATATTTCAACACCCCTTAAATCAATCACACACTAAGTGATTAATTTCGTTTTCGCTCGCACGGGCCGATCGTGCGCGACTGGATTGTCCGGCAGGTTTGCTGCATCAAACCTGACTCGACATCGCCCGCGGGCCCGGTCCAGCCTGGACTGCGCCTGCGGCGGAGCTCACCCGCGCCGCGCCGCGCATCTCGCGAGAAGCCCAGCCTGGAAGTGCACGGTCCAGGCTGACGGCCGCGTAGTGTAGAAACCACGGCGCCGGTGTCATCGCGCGACGCCGCAACGCCAAAGAAAAATGGAGCCACCCCGCGGTTCCAAGCCACCCAAGGACGCCGCTGTTGCCTCGACTTCAGCGAGCACGAAGACCAGACGCCGCTCCACCTCTGGCGCATCCCGGGACAGATCGGGACGTGCTGAGGGAGAGAGAAGCTCTTCGCAGCAAGGAGGAAGCGAGACGGGTGCCCCCCGCACCCCGTCGCAGATCCCCCGCGCCTCACCGCCGCGCCTCACACCCGCGGTCGCCCGCGCTGAGCCCATCTCGCTCGCGCAGCGGTCGAGCGAAAGAGATGGTGAGTCATCTTATAAGCCCGCCGCACATCCCACCCGGCACGAGGTACAAGCTGGAGGCCAGCTATACCTTAAAGAGAGCCGCGAATCTCCGCGCACCTCCGCCAGTACTCCCGCCGCGCCTGTCGCCCGGCCGGAGCAACAGGTAGATAACGCGGAGCCACGCACCCCCGCCGCGCGCCCGCTCCGTGACGTTTTAGCGTCCTACGAGCGGACCAGTTCGAGCGCAAAGAAAACCCACCAACCCGCTACCACAACCGGCGTGGCGGGTGAGAAAACGAGCAGCGAGCCACACACGCCCGCCGCAAGGCCTGCACGTCGCGACGCCCTTCCTTCGCACACACGGCCAGCTGCGAGTAGTGGGCCAAAAGAAGATGGGCAACGGTCAAAGCCTGCAGTGGCCAGACCTACCCAATCTCCGAAATCCAAACTCGAAGCCGATTGCCTAATTTTATATCGACTAGATAAGGCAGGCCTCGGATCGGATGAACTCAAGGCCGCCCTGGCCATACACCTGAATGACCGCCAGCGAGTACTGGACAATGAGAAGGTAGAGTCTCCCACAGACGCAGCCTCCGACGAAGAAGACATAGAGGAAGCCTGCCAACTAGCAGCGCAAACCCCGATTCCAGCGGTGCAATACACCGCGCCTCTAAAACGTCAGCGTACCGAAACCGACTTACACCCGGATCCTAAGCTGGCGAAAACCTCAGGTGAAGAAGCGCTACCACAGCGCGATCCACGCCTCCGAAGCCGCTCCAGCTGCATCATCGGAATGGACACCGATGAAAGCGAATTACCATCGCAACCGACTCCGACTACGACGCCCGCGCCTCGACCATCCACGAGTTTCGCTGACGCAGCGCGCCCACGGCATGAAGAGCAGAAAAATAGAGACCGAACAAAACCCAGCTCTACAGGCTCTACCGACTCTACCGGCGGACAAGTCCCGCCAGCACAACCACCGCCCAAGAAACCGCGCTACCCACCGCTTGTGGTAGAGCAGCTCCCGAACTGGGCACACCACCTTCGCCAGTTGAAGGATAAACTTGGTAGAGCACCCAACGCTCGTCCCTTCGGGAGGGGAATAAAGTTTATCCCAACCGAAGAAAATGAATATCGCCTACTCCAACGATATCTCACAGAATTGGAAAAAACGGAGAAGATCTCGTGGTTCTCCTACTCGCTGCCCCAAGACAAAAGTCTGAAGGTAGCGATTAGGGGAGTTCCAGTTGACACACCACCTGCCGACATAGAGCAAGAGCTGCGAAACCTGGGCTTTGAGCCGGAGCTGGTCCGAGCTATTCGAGCCCGCAAAGGACGCCCGGGTTGCATCTTCCTGGCAATACTAAAACGGACTCCCGATACTCTACCGAAGATCTATGAGGTGGACGAACTCCTGTGCATGCCGGGAGTCCGCATCGAAGCATGGCGTGGGAAGAAGGGGCCCGCGCAATGCCATAGATGCCAATTGTTCCGCCATAGCTCCCACATGTGCCATAGACGACAAGCCTGCGTGCGCTGCGGAGAGGAGCACAGCGCGCACATGTGCCCACGTCCTCTCGAAGAACCAGCCACCTGCGCAAACTGCGGTGGCCCGCATCCTGCAAATAACTCCTCCTGCCCTGTATACCGCAAGGAGGCCAGAAACAAAAAAGCGGGTACAGTGGCAAGAACGGCCACCACACGAGAAGAGGATCGTCCTGCCCGCTCACAGACTAGGGCGGAGGAAGACGGCGCGCCCATTGCTCCGGGAGGTTCTAACATAAGAACCCCAGCAAATGAGCCCACCGCACGAGGCGCCCCCGTGCAAGGGAAGAAAAAGAAAAAGAAGAACCCAAAGAAGAAAAAACCCCAAGAGGCGACACAGAGCGCCACAACGGCCTCCGCTCCTAAAGAAGCGGCTCCGGGGAGAACGACGACGCGCCCACAAACGGAACGTAGAGCTGACTCTTCCAACATCAGTACTCAGTCAGCTCTACAAATGCTAACAGACGTTCTCCACGCAATACAAGCAGGCGAAGACGCGACCACCGCAATCCTCAGAGGAATAACCCAACTCCTCCAATCCAATGCCTAAGCCACTGAGATTGCTGTTCTGGAACGCCAATAGCCTTAAAAGAAAAAAGGCTCTCTTTCGGACGCTACTACGGGAGCAAGATATAGATGTGGCGCTTATCTGCGAAACTCTACTAGCCTCCAAAGACATAATAAAGTTCCCGGGGTACTTTACTTACCGGGAGGACGATCCTCCATCGACACAAACGAAACGAGGCCTTGCAATCCTAGTACGGAGAAGATTGGTACATCAGCTGCTGCCCTCCGTAGAATTGGAGACCTTCCAAGCAATGGGTGTGGAACTCGAACTGGCTGGACGTCCGCACCGACTATACATTATATACAGACCGCCGACAAACAGAACATTGGACATGCAAGAGCTCCAGAAAATCATAGATCCCCAAATACCGACAGTATTGGCCGGGGACTGGAACGCCAAGCACCCAGCGTGGAATTCGAGTACCACGACTCCAGTGGGTAGAGCACTCTTTGCCGAAGCGGACCGAAGAGGGTACCAAATCACCGGCCCCGAAGTGCCCACCCACTACCCCTTCAATGATGACCACTTACCCGATGTCTTGGACTTCGTAGTGGCGCGTGGACTTCCAAACATCCCCCCACTTGAAGTCTTAAATGACGACATGGGCTCAGACCACTTGCCAGTTCTGACCACCTTGGACGCCGGCACTGCGCCTAGCCCGCAAATGCCTCAAAAGAAGAGAATAGACTGGGACAAGTACACGTCTATCATTTCGGACACCATCCCGACTGGATCGGCATCGACTCCAGAACAAGTAGAGACCCTTGCGATGGGAATTACAACGTCCATCCAAGGGGCTCTAAAGGAAGCCACTACCGTGACCACAGCCCAGAGCACCAAACCCCCGCTTCCCCGCCAGATACAGCAGCTTCTGGAGAGGAAAAGAAAACTCAGGAGAAAATGGCAATCCAGTAGATGTCCCGTGCAAAAGAGACAACTAAACCAACTAGCTGAACGAATCACTAACCAGCTCACAGCAAACTCGACTGATGAATGGCTAGATCACCTAGAGACCGTCAGGGAGGACCAAACTTCACTCCACAAACTCTGCCGGAGCTTCACAAAGGTCCCTACTCCAAAGACGCCACTGCTGCACGATGACGGTAATCTCCGCTATCGTGCAGCAGACAGAGCTGAGATACTGGCCAAACATCTCGAGACCCAGTTCTCGCCGTTCCCGGACAAAAATCCCGCCCACACGCAGCAAATCATCAGCGACAACCAAAGGTTTGTGGTGGTCACACACACATAGATTGTAAATGAAATGCTACTTAAGCATTTTCGTAATTATGACGAAGTCTATACGGGCGGTTTGTCGCCAGTCGTTACCTAACCGTTGTAACTGATAGTCAATATAAGTGTTTTATCAGTAGAGCCTACTATTATTTATCACCCATAACCGCTACCCGGGACACGACATACCTTACTCAAACCCCAATATATAAGTATCCAAATAGTACTAAAGTGGTACAAAAGGTTCTTCGATGACGAACATGAAACTAGTGATGCCGAGGAAAACTTCTTCTTCTCCCCGGGAATGGTCAGCACAATAATCAAAAAGACCAAACTCAAGAAAGCCCCCGGAGCAGACGGGATAACGAATAACGCGCTCCGCCACTTGCCACGAAAGGCGGTAGTCGCTTTGACCCGTCTCTTCAATGGAATCCTACGTTCGGGCCACTTTCCCGAAATCTGGAAGGTGGGACATATTATTGTGCTGCCAAAACCCGGAAAAAACCCCAGAAAGCCGGAGAGCTATCGACCCATCACTCTCCTCCCCACGACATCGAAGATCTTTGAGAAACTGCTCATTCAACAACTGCTCCCTTATATAACGCCCAGACCGGAACAGTTTGGGTTCTGTGCGGAGCACAGCACAACACTGCAGCTGATGAGAGTACTTCATATCTTCACCAACGCTCTTAACAAAAAGGAGAAGACTGTGGCAGTCTTCTTAGACATGGAAAAGGCCTTCGACCGAGTCTGGGACGAGGGCCTAATCCACAAACTAACAAGGACCGCCACCCCCAAGAAGTTAATGAAGATCTTGAAGTCCTTCCTAACTAACAGGAAATTCCGAGTGAAGGTGGACGGCGAAATCTCCGAGGAATTCCCCATCAAAGCGGGCGTCCCGCAGGGAAGCTGTTTGTCGCCGATGCTGTACTCCACTTTTACTGATGACATCCCAGTCCTCCCCGGGACCACACTAGCGCTGTACGCGGACGATGCGGCGTACATAGCCACGTCGCTGAACCACGCACACGCTACCAAGAAGCTCCAAAACACCCTGGACTCCCTCCCCGAATGGTTGGAAAAATGGCGCTTGTCAGTAAATGTCGTTCGATTCAATTAATATAACTCTTTTGCTTGCCAAACTTTCACATTACGGTTTCTCGTTTACCACAGTCCTATGGTTCGCTAGTTACCTTCAAAATAGGAAGCAACGAGTTCTTTTACGCAAGATTAATGGGAATGAATTACTGTCGACAGTAAAACCTATAAACAGAGGAGTACCCCAGGGATCTATTCTGGGTCCTTTATTATTTATTTTATATTCGGCTGATATAGTTAACTGTTTAGAAAATTCTCAATATCACTTATACGCAGATGACTTGCAAATATATGTTCCTGTAGATCGAAAAGACGTCAATGCCTGTGTTGGTAAATTAAACGAAATCCTTGCTAAAGTTTCACAATGGTGTAAACATAACGCGTTAATTCTTAATCCCCTTAAATCGAAATTCATGGTCGTTGGGACAAAGAAGCAAGTAAAAGTTATACTAGATCAACAGCCTAGGGTACACATTGATGGAGTAAATATCGAACATGTCAATGATACTCGGAATCTAGGATTACGTATCGATGAGAACTTGCGCTTTGAGAACCACTTAATCGATCTTGCTCGGAATTGTTTTTACAGACTAAAAGTACTATATAGTATTCGATCCTTTATTAGCATTAAACTTCGAATTAAACTTTGTGACACATTAATACTTTCAAAATTTAGTTATTGTTTTACTGCATATGGCCCATGTCTTCTACAAAAGTCGTGGCGATTGATTCAGCGAGTTCAAAACGCTTGTGCTCGTTTTTGTTTCACCGTCCCGCCCAGATCACACATCACCCCATTTTTAATTGATAATAAAATATTAAATATGAAACATAGGTATCAGCTATTAGTAGGCACTCTTTTATTTGGTGTTGCCAAAACTAAAGAACCTCCATATTTATACAGTAAGCTAGCTTGGCGGGAACCTAGCTATGGTAAGAGGTCTAAAGTACCACCTTTAATAATGCCACAGCACAGGTCTGCAGCATTTCGTGGCAGTTTTAAATATCTTGCCACAAAATGTTGGAACAACATCCCCCCACCTATTCGGGAGATAAAATCTAAATTTACTTTTAAGAAAATTTTTCGATTGTATTTGTTAGATTGCCAAAAAGCAGACTGTGGCAATTATTAATTATTAATTAATAATAAACAATAAATTCTATATATATTTTTTTCCTTTTTTTTTAAATTTTTCTTTTCTTTTGTGTTTGCTAGCTATTGAGATTAACTTTTTTTTTTTTTTTTTTTGTTCTTCTGAGATTACACTACTGTATTTTTTAAACTGTATTTTGTTTTATTTTATTAGTTATATAATTATTTTGTGTTCTGTTCTTCCCTCCTCAGGGTCTGACAGAATACCAGCGTTGTGGGTACTGATGTACTCACAACAAATTTTAGCTGAGTCAGGCCCATTTTTTTTTTTTTGGCACAACATATTTTCTATATATATATGTATTAGTTTTAAGTTATTATTACGATGTAAATGTATTAGTTTTAAGTTATTATGTAGTTATGTGTTGTGTTAACAAATAAATGATTTCTAAATGTGGGGAAAACACAAGCAATTGCTATGGGAAGTGGCCCCAAAATCTCCCAAAAATTGAAGTTGTGTGACCAAGAAATCACTTGGCACAACACAGTGAAGTACCTAGGTCTAACAATTGACCGGAATCTCACAATGAGGCCGCATATTAAAAATGTCGCAAACAAGGCGAGAGTCGCCACACACGTCCTTCGACCGGTGCTCTCTTCGTGCCTGCCGCTACGGATGAAGTTAGGGGTGTATAAGACATATATACGCCCCATCCTGACCTACGCAGCACCAGCCTGGTACTCGCTCGCGAAGGAGAGCAACAGGCGGACCCTCAGAGCCAGACAATCACAGGCCCTGAGACAAATAGCGAACGCCCCTCGGTACGTCAGGAACCGCACCATCGCCAGGGACCTGCGTATCGAGGACTTAGACTCGGAAATAAAATCCCAAGCCATCCGAGTCTTTGCCAAAGCAGACGCGTCGCAAATGGCCCACATCAAAGACATTGCGCCGTACCATGCTCGCCCGCCTGAGAAAAGGGAATACCCGAGGGACATACTAACCAAATAGCTCATATGAGGCCCCATGGCGAGGTTGCCGCCTAGACAACCATACCATGAAACACCAAGAAAGGATAAAATAAAATAAAGATACGAAGAAAACCACAAACGCCCCCAATAGGAGGCGAATCCAACGACCGCTCTATCTTTATAGAGCGCGGTAGAGAACCACGCGCAGAGAGCATATGCTCTGGTCGCGTCTCCCCCCCGGGCCCTGCGGGCCCGGAGAGAAGATATACTGTCAATCACACACTTCACTCCCGAAGCCTGAAGCGATCGCACCTCTACATAACAAGAATTACGTGTTTTATTTATACGCGTCACTCCCTGTGGTTTGGACTCTCCAAAATCCTCCACAGTGCATGGTCCTTCGAGCCGGATTCACCGAGCCGGCAAACATTTGAAGAATAAGCTCAGGCAAGAGAGCGTCTCCGTGGAAGAACTGAAGAGGAATCAACCTATCGCCGCAGAACAGGGTTCCGCGGGCTGGGAAAATCGTTCAGTTGGGCCACGGAACTGAAGTGACGTCATCGAAGTCTGCCTAGACCGAAGAAAAGGCATCAACCCTTCGCTGCGGGTGCATTGAGGCGAAGCTCAGTAGTAGCTGCCGAAGACCGCGAGGCTTGTGGGGAAGATCGTTTCATCGAGCTACAGACCAACTAAGGATCTACGACGCATCCACGAAAAGGAATCTACCTTCGCTGCGGGTGCATTGAGGCGAAGCTCAGTAGTAGCTACCAAAGACCGCGAGGCTGTGGGGAAGATCGTTTCGTCGCGCAGTAGAAGACCTTCAACGGAGTCACACCTTCAACAAAACGAAGAGGAATCCACCTTCGCTGTGGGTGCATTGAGGCGAAGCTCCGAGTAGCTGCTGAAGACCGCGAGGCTGTTGGGAAGATCGCTTCGTCGCGTTGGAGAAGACTTCAAGGGAGTCACCTTCAACAAGCCGAAGAGGAATCCACCTTCGCTGCGGGTGCATTGAGGCGAAGCTCGGAGTAGCTGCTGAAGACCGCGAGGCTGTTGGGAAGATCGCTTCGTCGCGTTGGAGAAGACTCTAAGCGGTTTACCGCGCCTCATCTGTTCACCACCTAACGGTGTCAAACGGTGAACAGTGAGTTAACGCCTAACGGCGGGAGCAGTATACCAGACGGTACTGCCAGCTTGCCTTAACCGGCTATAAGTCTGTAACAGTCTGATCGCGCCGATACGGTTCACGTGAGATAGGGGTCCTCCTAGTAGGCACAGCCGAGGGTGTCGGGCGTTCCTCCCGATACCTGAGCACTCTAACCCTCACGTGTTACCCTCTGTCGGGCGATTCCCACCTCACCTTACCTATTACTCCATCCCTGGGAGAGTGTGTTTTTCGAGACCCTCAAACAGGACTGCTAGGGCATTAGGGCTGATAGGGCAGTTAGGGTATTAGGTACGGTAGGTTTATTAGGGTATTTATGTATTTTATTTTTAAGGTATTTATTTATTTTATTTAGGGTTTTAAAACGGTATATTTATTAGGGTATTTATTTATTTTATTTTTCGAGTATTTATTTATTTTATTTAGGGTTAACGTTAGGATTATTAGGGTTTTAGGGACAGTAGGATTGGTACAGTTCATAAAACCCCGAAAAAGAAGAGAGCAAGATTAGCTCCAAAATAGATTAAATAAAAAGAACGACGTACGCAAGAACATGGATAGTTTAACAAGCACAGAAATGCAAATGCTATTAAACTACCTACAAAACGTAGAACGAGTATCAAATGAAGACCCCTGCATGAATAATAATTATCGAACACAAGCTTTATATGACGGCCCCCGCATGGATAAACGGATACGAGACTCTAATGATAAGAAAAGGAGAAGAGCCATTTTAGAGGCACGTCTAGAAATTCAAAAAGCACGATGTGAACGGGCAAATGTAGAAGTCGAGTTAGCAAAAACAAAAATTGAACTTATGCAACTCACAGAAGAAAGTAACTTTAGTAGAGAAATAGAAATTGTTAATAACGATATAGAAAAATTGCCAATGACAAATGAAAATAAAGACATTAACTTTATAAATAGTTTAGACAGAACAAATGCGACAATAAACAATTACAGTAATTCAAATTCAAGCTGTGATATCCAGTCTCAAGATGAAATTAGAATAGTTTCAGCCAGCTCTACTAAGAAAAAATAACTCCTTTTTGCAAACTATACACACCGGAAAGGCAAAGCTCCATAACTAAATCACGTGTCATGGAAGATGGACTACAATCAATAATTTCAAAAAAGAAACTGCAAACAAATTATCATTTAAAATTAAAACAAGATACTACAACAACATGGCCACATAAGTACGAGATTGAGCAACGAGGCAAGTTTGGCAAAAACCCTCATATCATACGAAATGCATCTGTATCTTTAGATAAACTATATACAGCGAAACATTATATAAAATCAAAACCAATAGAGCTGTATATAACAAGCGCAAGGGCAATAGTTAAATTGAAAATATTACCTACAAGAATATTTCACATGATAACTAATCAAATGTATAGCATTATTGCTTTGGAAGTAAACCTGCTCAAGAATACAATTTCTTATGATTCAACCACATCAGAAAATTTCAACTTGGCCTCGAAATCAATGACAATAAAAAACATCAAAGATTGCCCACAAATTAAGGATAGAAGAACACTTATGAAATATGAAGTAAGATCATCTTCTTTCAAAGATATAAAACAGTTTAGTAATGGTTTAAAAACTAATATTTCGGTTAAATCAACAAGCTTTCTGAATTACGTAACATTAATACCAACCTACGTCTCAGGAATTAAACCTAAACTAAAAATGTCATATTACAATGAAATAAAAGCAAAACTTAATAATAAGATAACACAGAGATTCGACGTAGAAACTATAAAACTCATTGCATTGCCTGAAAATAATTTAAAAATACGTTTAAACTTACACCGCAACATAATAAAACAAGAACCGTTGTATTATATAGAAAAAAAGATATTCAAAAAACCTACAATAGAGATAAATAAACAAGTAAGAAATTGGAGAAACGAAACAACAAAACCAATCATCGCAGAAATAAAAAATGGTTTACCACAGCCACCTGCACGTAATAAAATAATAGTTCTAAAGCTACGACACAATAACAATGTCATAAAACAACTAATCCAAGAACGCTATTGTTCAAAACTAAAAGAAATACCTAACGAACATACAAATGATGATCCCACAAACGAAACCTTAACAATAGAAGGTACAATAAAATATGTTTCCGAAATACTCGACCATATTTTATTATCGTCAGCTGCAGATAAGAAAACAATGCTAATTCACCAAATCAGTAATAACCACGTGTATAGAAAGATAAGAATACTGCCGCAAAGCATGAAAATATTTGGGCATCGTTACAATAAACAGATAATAAAACCAATCTTACAGAGATTTCCGAATTCGGTTATTCAGTTTAAGGGATTAACATTCGACGAGATAAGTAAGATAATATGGAAGTTGAAATCATTAACCTGTTCCACTGAATACACGCGTACAACAAGAATTTATTCACATAAAATAGCTCAAATAGAACATGGACAAAATTGCAACATTAAACGTTTCCATATTGAGCTAAAATTCCTAATCATAACAAAGACGAAAGACGAAAGGAACAATCATTTATTGACAATAACAAAATTCATAGAAAGACGCATAATTTTATCACCATCGTATCAACACACTCAATCTCGAGACGAGGGGGAGCTCCATGTTAATGTAAATTATATTAAATTTATACATAATCAATCTTGGAAAACTAGACTCAAGAACTTTAGAAAACTTAGTCTTGATGACAAGACAACGTCTATAACAAAACTCACTTCAAGACAACAACTACAAGGTTGCAACGGAATTAAATTAATAGCACAGCGAAATGCACAACAATAGCTTGAAAACTACTAACAATCATTAAGTATTAAAAGTAATTATTAACAAGTACTATATGGAAGCATGCGAAGAAGAAATCAATAATCATCTACTTATCAACATTAAGACTGTTAAGAAGTGTATACGAAATCACAAGCTAATAAGGTTAATCTTTTATTACATGTTTGAATAAGTTCAGAGTTTAATTAGATTTAATAATTTACTTGTCAGGAAAATTAAAAAATTGCAAGGTCCAAATTAATTGTACATGATAGTTTAAGAGTATTGACTCGAAAATCATAATATATTTCAACGTAACATAGCCATTTAGAAGCCTACTTTACTAACTCTAGACTAAAATAATTTACTTTAACTTTAATTTACAAACTACAGCTTTCTATACGAAAACAATAAGCATGATATCAGCATCAGCTTCTTATTATTGTCAACTAAATCTGAGGTGAACTTCCCGTCTTTAACGGCATAAACAATTGTAATAAAAGAACATAAATTGTTTAAATAGTAAACTAGTATTGATTGACAAAAAACAAAATATTAATAAAAATCTTAGATTCAGACAATGAAACAAACTGTCACTAGTTAAAACACTTAGTTGTTGTAAAATTTATTTGATTTGGTATCAAGAGTTTAGATATCGCCTGTATCGTCAACCCCTACATTTGGTGCTGCAGATTACATCTTAACAGATCTTATCTTCGCACGAGGGGGAGACTGTTAAGAATTGTTTAAGGACGAATTCTAGTTGACGATACTCTGATTAATGTACATATTAATATATGATGTTAAGTAGGTCTTAGATTACTTATTTAGGTTTAACCATACTTCCTAATGTATCTGTAGTTCACTAAGTACATTAAGTATAATACATGTATGTGATTATATTGCTTCATACAATCTATATTTAGATAATTAGTTATAAGTGCAATTAATGTATATAAATAAATATGCAGGTAATTTAAAAGTGTTACTCATAAATTGTGAATCATCATTACTTTATTACAACACTACATTACTCTCTATAGCCATCTGTTTGTTAACTATCATAGTCTATATTGCTGTATCTCTCTAATTGTTATATTGTCTCAGTCTAATGTATTTACTGTACTATTCTAACAATATTGCTATCTCACTCTTTAATGTAATGCTTTCTCCTTTGTATATGTAATTCTGTCTCTTTCGTACTGATCATTATAACTGCAATAAAGATAAGGGAATGCGGACGCTTCAAATCCCATATAATTCCGAACCCCAATAATATTTCACACGGATCGGCCGGACAGTCGACGCGTGTGCACGTGCCCCGTACTCAAGAACATTCAGTGGAACTATTACAATTTAGTTATCTAAATTGAAAGTAGTTTCGCCCGCGACTACGCGGAGGAGATCGCCTCACCGAAGAAGATGCCCGGACTCGAAATCACCGAGGTCACCGAAGTCACCGAGTCACCGTAGTGACAAAAGTCACCGAGGTCACCGTGGTCCGAGGGCAGCACGTCGACCGATCATCACCGCGTACCGCCGTGTCGATGGAGCCGCAAGGCTCGAAAGACACAAAAGGCCCTTTTCAGGGCCAACCGCCACCGCCGCAGCAACCGCTACCGCCGCGGGACCCGAGACCATCCCGGGACCCACGGCCGATAGCACCAGCCGCGACGACGCACCGCTCTTCGTCGACCGCGCAACGCGCCCGTACTACCGGCGCCCGCGCGTCCACAAGAGCCGCGCCAGAGCATGCCGCCGCCGCGTCCGCGCCCGCCGCGCAGCACGCTTCAACTAGCGCCGCCCCGCCTACCACGTATGCGGGGCAGGCTGCCCGCGCATCCGCGTCGCGTCCCAGCACCGGCGCGCAGCCCGCGCCCGTTCGCGCCGCACCGCACAACTCAAGTGCGGAGCAGGCCGCCTTCGCCAACCGCGCCGCGCATGCCACCCACGCATCGGTGCTGGAGACCGTCAACGCCACAACCGCCGCCGCCCGCGCCGCTCCGCTTACCAAAGACGAGCTGGCTGCCCGTGACACCGCAGCCCGCGCGCTGCGTATGGAGTCATCCGCGACCGCCCGCGCCGCTCCGCCACCCCGCGGCGAGCAGAGCGCCCGCGACGCTGCCGCCGCCCGCGCCGCTCTGCCTATCCAAGGCGAGCAGGCCGCCCGCGACACCGCAGCCCGCGCGCTGCGTATGGATTCATCCGCGACCGCCCGCGCCACTCCGCCACTCCACGGCGAGCCGAGCGCCCGTGACGCCGCCGCCGCCCGCGCCGCTCTGCCCACCCAAGGAGAGCAGGCCGCCCGCGACATCGAAAACCGCGCGGTCAACGTAGTGTCGACCGCAACCGCCCGCGCCGCTCCGCTTTATTACGCCGAGCCGGTCGCCCGCGACGCCGCCGCCATCTGCGCCGCTCCACAATCCCATGTGGGGATGGCCGCCCGCGAAACCACCCAGGAGAACGTGTACTCGCTTGGGTACACTACCCCTGTACACGATCGCGCCGCCCGATATCCGGAGCAGGCTGCCCGCGCTGGCGCTGCTACATACATAGTCCGCCCGGAGCAGGTATCCCACGGTATCACCGCGCGCGTTCTGTCTATGCCGAGCCTCGACAGCGATGACACGCCACCGAGCGGCTTTGGAGCCGAACTACCACTCGTACCGACACCTGGTCCAGCTCCAAAACCGCCTTTTAAAATCTCGCCAGAAATCCAACAAAAGGTCGAAGAATACGTGATGTACCTTATAGCAAAAGAAGAGGCAACCTCATCGAGCGCGGAAGGAGGCCGTACGCTCTACATGGACTCCTGCCAGCTCCCGTCAGAAGAGCAATACCTCAGTGCGGCTCACGGAACAACCCCGACAGTCGCAGATAAAGCGGCGGTGTTGTACCAGAGACGTCCGAGGGACGACTCCGAAGACGATGAGGAAATCGATACAGAAACCAAGCGCCAACGATACGGCCAAAGCGACCTCCTAGCTCTCCCGCCACCGTCACTCATTCCACAAGTGGATGACCCGGTGAACCTCCAAGAGGCCACAGAAGCAGCCTATAGCCGCCCGACCTCACCTGTTCAAATGAGCGACGACGGTTCACCATCTCGACAACAAAGGCCGCCGCCAAGGGTGTCGTACGCAGACTGCCTGGGATCTGCATCCCCTCCAAGGACCACAAAGACCCACGCTACCGATAAGCAGCAGACAAACCAGCCAAACCCGGCACAACAAGCGCAACGAAAGCCCAGATACCCACCTCTGGTTGTGGAACACCTGCCTGACTGGGCCTTCCACTTCAGGGAGCTAAAGAAGACCCTTGGACACGCACCAAATGCACGTCCATTTGGAACCGGGGTCAAATTTACCCCCACGGAGGAAATGGAGTATAGGGTAATCCAACGATACCTCTCTAACCTCGAGAAACAGACCCGAATATCATGGTTCTCGTACTCACTGCCATCGGAAAGAGCAGTAAAAGTAGCAATTAGAGGACTACCCGCAGACACCAATCCGGAGGATATCAAAGAAGACCTCAGCCAACAAGGATTTGATCCTGAATACGTCAGGTGCATTAGGGCTAGGAGTGGTAGGCCCGGTTGTATATTCCTGGCCATAATGAAAAGGACACCTGACCTCACGCCCAGAATCTACGAGGTAAATGAAATAATGTGCATGCCAGGTGTGCGCATCGAAGCGTGGCGGGGGCGAAAAGGGCCCGCCCAATGCCACAGGTGCCAAAAATTCAGGCATTCCTCGCACCACTGCCACAGAACACAGGCATGCGTGCGCTGCGGTGGGGAACATAGTGCGAGAAACTGCCCCCGACCCCTGGAGGAACCGGCAACGTGCGCAAATTGCGGCGGTGCTCATCCAGCGAACCACGTAGCCTGCCCAGCCTTTCAAAAAGAGGCACGAAACAAGAAGGCGGGCACCGTGGCGGCCACATCCTCCAGACGTCCGAGAAACCAACAAACAGAGACCCATTCGGACCAACCAGGAAGGTACGAAGAACCGAACCAGGGCTCGGCCATTCGGACCCCCGCAAATGACCCTAGGCCAAGAGCTCAGCCCAAGCCCAAGGCCAAGAAGAAGAAAAACAAGAAAAAGAAGGCCAAGGACAATAAACCCAGCGAAAAAATGGAAGAAGGGAACCATGAAAGCGACCCGGTGTTCGCAGCTGAACCCTCCACTTCCACCTCCCATCAGAATAAGCCTCCCCCGACAACCGAGAAGACTGAGGGGCCAAATAAGACAGCCGCCAGCGAGGTATTGGTGGACGAAACTAGGCTTAGGCTAGTTGACACTTTATACGCCATCATATCGGCCATTCGGGAAGGGCGAGACCCGATACAGGCGATACTCGAGGCTATCACCAAAATAATAACCCCCAATGCAGAATCTTAAAGCTATGTACTGGAATGCCTGTGGCGTGTACCATAAGCGCACACTTTTAATTCAACTTATCAAAGATTATAACCCTGAGGTGGTTCTAATAAATGAAACCCAATTATCCCCGACATTGAAATTCAAGGTCCCGGGCTTTTTCATCTATAGAGAAGACGAAGCCTCAGGCCAGCACCCGATTAGAGGACTCATGGTACTCATTAAGAGGAACATCCCACATCAGGCACTGCCCCCAGTGAAGCTCTCCAGTATGCGTGCCCTAGGGGTGGAGATCTGCATTGACAGGGTGCCGCTCAGAATCTTTTCCAGCTATCGCCCACCAGGCTGGACGCTGGATACAACAGACGTCCTGACTCTTCTGGACTCAACCGTCCCGACCATAGCGGCGGGTGATTGGAACTGCAAGAGCCCTGCCTGGAACTCCAGTATCACCTGCCGAAATGGAAAGAAACTTTTAGACCTAGCTGAGGATAAAGGGTTTACTGTGTCCGGACCCGATTCCCCGACTTTCTTTCCGCGCCAGAGCAACTTTTGTCCAGACGTCCTGGATGTCGTGGTGCACAAAGAGGTGGGGCAGAATATGATTCTGACCGTCCTTGATGACGAAGTCCAATCGGACCACCAACCGGTCATAATGACCCTGATGGCGACCCCTGTCAAGGCAACAATTCCCGTACGCCGGACACGCATAGATTGGGATCGTTTCAAGGCCATTCTTGACGAGGAGACCCCAAATTACCCCATCCACACAAGGGGGGATGTGGACAACTTCACAATGAAGATCACCAGCAGAATACAAACCGCCATGCAGGAGGCGTTAATCCCCCTTCCCCCTGGCAAAACCTCCAAGACTCCTGGCTTTATCCGAGACATGATCAAGGAGAACAGAGCTCTGAGGAAAAAGTTTCAGAGGACGCGCTGCCCCCTACTCAAAAACAGGCTTAATCACCTGACGGAGAAGACGAAGGCGCTTCTCGACGACTTCAACTCCGAAGGCTGGGAAAGAAGATTGGACGAGGCAGAAGAGGATTGGTCATCCCTCCACAAGCTCTGCCGCGACCTCTCGACCACCCCTGAGCCTATCCGCCCCCTGATCCACCATGATGGCGGCCCCAGATACCGGGCGTCTGACAGGGCTGACATCTTCGCGGACCATTTGGAAACACAATTCACGCCAAATGTCTCCACAACTCCCCTCCTCCACGAGGAAATGGAACGAGAGGTGAATGTGAATCTAAATGTGCAGTTGGATAACACAACAGACCCCATCGTGATCAGCCCAGGGCTGGTTAAAGAAGTCATGGCAAAAACGAAACCCAGGAAGGCGCCAGGCGCGGACCAAATACCAAATGCAGCCCTACGCCACCTCCCCCGACGTACCATAGCAGCAATCACCCGTCTCTATAACGCCATCCTGCGCACGGGTAAATTTCCTGAAGAGTGGAAGAAGGGACTGGTGATTATGCTGCCCAAACAAGGGAAGAACACGACGGCCCCAAGCAGTTACAGGCCGATAACACTGCTGCCAACCCTATCCAAGGTGTTCGAGAAGATCTTGCTCCTGCACCTCGGACCTTACATAGAAGCCAGAGATGAGCAGTTCGGATTTAGGTCCGAGCACAGCACCACCCTTCAATTGTCCAGAGTACTGCACCACATCACAGCAGCACTAAACAAAAAGGAGAGCGCAGTTGCAGTATTCCTGGACATGGAAAAGGCGTTCGACAGAGTGTGGCACCCAGGCCTGCTCCACAAGCTCATCAATTCCAACACGCCGAAGAGAATTATTAGGGTCATTGACTCCTACCTTGAAGGAAGACGGTTCATAGTGAGAGTGGAGAACGCCTTCTCAACGGAGAGACGGATGAAAGCAGGAGTACCGCAAGGGAGTTGCCTTTCCCCAGCACTGTACTCCTGGTACACAAATGACATACCGTCTCTCCCAGATGTGATGCTGGCACTATATGCAGACGATGCCGCCTATTTGGCAACCTCACTGCACTCTCGGCCGGAACATGCCGCTAGTAAACTACAGCGCACCCTGGACCTTCTGGAAGACTGGCTGAAGAAGTGGCGTCTCTCCGTCAACGTCCAGAAGACCCAGGCCATTATGTTCGGAGGGTCGCTAATTTTCCCACCCCCCCTGGTATTAAATGGGCAGAGAATCCACTGGGCCAAGGAGGCCAAGTACCTGGGCGTAACCATTGACCGGAGGCTGAACATGGCATCGCACTCGAGGAATGTCATCGCCCAAACCAAAGCGGCCACCATGCTCTTGCAACCAATCCTGAGATCAAGATTGCCACTGCGTATGAAATGCGGGATCTACAAAACATATATTAGGTCCCGCCTGACATACGCAGCCCCAGCTTGGTTTGCCCTAGCAAGCCACTCAACCAAAGAAGGTCTTAGGAGAAGGCAGTCCGTAGCCCTCCGCCGCCTTGCCCTGGCCCCAAGATTCGTGAGAAACGCAACCATAGCCCGGGATCTAAAGATTGAAAGCCTGGATGAATTTGTTGGGCGGCTCGCGGAAAAACTTTTTCTACGAGCGGACGCAGCAACTTCAACGTCCATCAGGGGCATAGCCCCATATCACAGGAGACCTCCCGACAAGAAAGCATTCCCTAGGGATGCTATTCTTATAACATAGACCCCCCTCTAGCAAAAGCATTTCCTAGAAGGTATCTCGCACCTTCTATCATCTCTCGCAGCCCACCATTTTTCACAGTGGCCCAGCCACACCCACCGGGGCCGGGCTTCCCACAAGCGGGACTAACCCAGCCCAGGTGATTCCTGGAGTTCCCACTATAAGCCTATAATGGCTTCCCAATGACCCTGACCGTATTCACGGCAGGCGTCTGCAACCACAGTAAAGGGGTCCAACCCCGGAACTGTCTCCTCCACACCCTTACGGGTGCGTGAGACGGATGGCTAGTATTTCACACACTTCACTCCCGAAGCCTGAAGCGATTGCACCTCTACTTAACAATAATTACGTGTTTTATTTACGCGTCAATTCCTGTGGTTTGGACTCTCCAAAATCCTCCACAAAAGGGGTGTGGATTTTCATCCTCCTCCTTTAAATTACTTACGATTTATTGCATGTTGAAATGCACAGTTGACTTTTCTAAAAAAACATTCATTCAAAAACAATCTATATTTCATGTGTTTGTCCTCTTCCTTGCCTCCACATATGGAGTTAATTGTGTTATTGCATTCCAAGTTAGTACAGTTGAGTCTTTTCTTGCTAATCTTGCTCTTTTTGATGAGGGTTGAGTCTTGTCTTTCTTGCTTCTTAGCGAATTCTATAGGTCTTTCAACATTTTCTTTGTTTTTTCCAGAAACGAATAGAATATCTTTTGGAGGCTCTGAAAAATATTTTAACATTTTATTTAAGTAATATGAGATTATATAACTAGTAGCTTTCTAGTGGTAAAAGAATTTTCAAAATCGGTTCAGCAGGTCCAGAGTTTTTTTGTTATATTTTTTATTGAAAACACTAACAAGAAACTTAAGCTAACGCATGATTGTGACAAGGTATCCTAATCATGCGTTTGAAAGGCAGTCTGAAAAAATATTATTGTTTAGTATATGCTTCATAAACGTTGTGTTTGTTACAATTTGACTATAAACTATAAACTACCGGTTTTAAAAAATCCTTTAGGTACAATTGGAAAGCTACATTTTCATCGAGCGACATAGCATAGACTATATTAATTTATCACCGCGTTCCGACGGGAACGGGAACTAAGCGGCTTTTGTTATTTTATGTATAATATGTTACCGTTACATTGTAAAATACTTTAGTTTATAATCTCACTCGTGATATTGTAATCTGCCGTCAAATTGTGAACTGAAAATACTGATTACAATTTAACGTATTATTTTTCGGTCGCCGTCATCAACCCATTTTCGGCTCACTGCTGAGTTCAAGTCTCCTCTCAGAATGAGAGGGGTAAGGCTACCACGCTATAAATAGAGGGGTAGGGCAATAGTCTACCACGCTGGCCCAATGCGGATTGGCAGACTTCACACACGCAGAGAATTAAGATAATTCATTGGAATGCTGGTTTCCTCACGATGTTTTCCTTCACCGATTGAGACACGTGATGTTTAATTTCTTAAAAAATGCACACAACTGAAAAGTTGGAGGTGTATGAACCGGACCAGATTCTAACCCACACCCTCCGGAATCGGAGGCAGAGGTCATATCCACTGGGCTATCACGGCTCATTTTTCGGTACCTATATTATAATCTATCGAAAGTGAAACCGTTAAATTGCATTGTTAAAACTTCAACTGTCCGAGACCGTTCTGTGTCTATAGAGTCAGGAATGAAACACATATGTCAGTCAAATAAAATACTTATATTCTATGCATATATTGAAGGTATATTATTTTATTCTTGTCGGTTTCACTTCCGTTAGATTATACCGAAAAATAACACGTTAAATTTCATTAGTATTTTCAGTTCACAATATGACGGTAGATTATAATATCACGAGTGAGATTATAAACTAATGTATTTTACAATTTAACGGTAACATATACGTAACTTATGTTTCTTAGAAATTCTTTCTTTAGAACTGTACTTATAAATATATTTTTTTTAATAAGTACTAAGTAATTGGAAGGAATAAAGAAATTTCGACTTACCAGTTTCAGAAATACGTGGTCTTCCATCCCCTATTAACCCTCCAATCCTTCTAGTGTCTATGGCTTCACTAACTTTAATTCTATCATTATACACTATATCTTCGTTCCTAATTACTGGCTTATCATTTGGGATGAACACTATCCCATCATTGTCTTTTGTGTTTTCTGTAATGGGTTCTAAGTTCGATTCTAATGGTTGTTCGGTTCCGGTTATGGTTTCTGGTTGAGGTTTCTGAACCGGTCTGTCTATATCACTGTGTGAGTGTGTTATGAATACATCCGTGTTGCTTGTGTCTGTGTTTGTGCATTTTATTGTTATTAGGATTGTCAATATAAAATATAGTTGGTATTTCATTTTTGATTATTTTCTTGTGGATTGTGTTTTTGTTTAATTATATAGTAGATTGTTATACAGGGGGCTAAAAAGACTCATTATATACGAGGTATTTTTAGGGCACGAGCCTTAAGGCGAGGGCCGCTAAATAGCAACCGAGTTTATAATGGGTTTAGCCCCGCGTGTTACACTATACTTTTCACTACGATTCGAGAAAATAAAATAATTAAGTACAGTATTCAATGTTAAAATTCTTTTTGCAGACGCAGCTCGCAACTCAATAAAAAAATAAAAATCAATTCAAAAAAATTACGCATTCCACAGACATGAACGAAGCATTTTATTTCGTTCCAATTTTTAATTTTTATCAAACAATCAGGGCCTTGCATAATAAGTATGTACTCGTACTTAAATAAGACGATTCTATTTATTAATTAAACCTTTTTCATTTAATAGTAGGTTTTGTAGTAAAAGACAAAAATCAAAATAACTTTAGCCCCTAGAGGCTGAAATGCTTGTTTAGCCCCGTAGAGAAGTGGTAATATGATAGTGTTTATAGAAAGAGTAGTGAAAAATATATTTTTTGGTAAAACTGTGTCTAATTAAAAGTAAGAAATTAAAATAATTTAGAAAATCAAACTACCTAATGTACGACTTACGGACTTGTGTATTGATTTATGGACTACTGGGTCCACGATAGCTAGATCTCATTTTTAACTCCCGACGCAAAAAGAGGGGTGTTATAAGTTTGACGTGTCTGTCTGTCTATGACACCATAGCTCCCGAACGGATGAAGCAATTTCAATTTAGTTTTAATTTTTAAAGGCGACTTATGTGCGAGTGTTCACCGCCTTCAAACTGATCATCAGTTAGTTTATAAGATATTATATAGAACTTTGAATGTTATTATTTTTTGCTTTTTAGTTTATTTATTTATTAGGCTTACTTACAATCACTTACACTAACTAAAATAATAAAATGTAGTAAATTATAAATCACTATACGTGTAGTGATTATTCACAAATAAACACAGCATGAAATAAAGAAGAACAGTAAAACAAGCTAACTTAAATATCACAAATCACAAACTACATACACACTAGTATTATTAACTGAAAAAGAAGAAAAAGTGAGAGAAAGAAACAAAATGAAATAAGGTGAGCACATTTTAGTCATAAGAGTACCAAGTAAAGATGTTTTTTTTTTATAATTTTTTAGTTTAGTCAGTATGTTTTATGTTTTTGAAGTCGGTTGAATTTTTTTTTATTAAAACTTTTTATCTTATTGTTTGTAAACCACTTCTGAGTTTGCTAAAATTATTTTATCTCCGTATTCCTACGGGAACGGGAACCACGCGGGTGAAACAGCGCGGAGTCTGGTAAGGAAATATAAATGCACAAAATAATAAAGAAATTTCTGTAATTTTGTTTGAACGCCCTTCCAAATCAGCTCAGAAATTATGGCATAGTGCTCAGAGTTATTTTCTGTTATAGTAACAGCCTTCTAAGCGTTATTCATGTTGGTTCATTTCACAGGTATTTTTTGTTCAAGGGTTTGTATTCTATAACGATTTATATAATGCCCATACTAATATAAGCACATGGCTGACAAACTGTCAGCCGTCTTGAATGTCTGGCTAATACATGCCTTCGTTTTGTTCGAACAATGGTTTGTGTTCATTGATTTTTTTTCCGTTGATAATCAGGCAATACTTACGTATTGTTTTCAATTTATGATTGCGAAATAATGGAATAAGTATGTAGGTACCTACTTATACTATTATTACCATCAACGGTTTTATTTTAAGTCTATGGTTGTACAATATTCTTTTACTTACTGAAAGAAAGACGATTTTTGTGGTACAAAAATGAGGCTTAATTAGGACATGCATACGATACAATACAGTTTCCTTATGAGTCCACAGGTGCATTTATACATCTATAATTATATTTTTTATAATATCATTCTCATTGAAATGAAAAAACTTAAACTCTATTTAAAAAAATACATTTAAATCGAACTAGATAAACAGCGCCATCTATTAGGATAACGTTAAACTGCAACGTGCATTCACACCTCGACGCTTTTTCAACACCGTAGCTTGTGCGAGTGTAAATGCGAGTTTTCACACCTTCTTAATAGATGGCGTTTACTGCATTCATGTTTTAAATCTATAATTTATTATTAATTAATTAATTTTATTTATTTAAACGGCTCACTACAAGATCAGGCCTCCCCCTTATAGGGGGATCGCGCTACTTCAATGTTAGTTGGTAGACTTCATCATCATAACAGACGTCCACTGCAGGACACAGGCCTTTTGTAGGTACTTCCAAACATCACGATACTGAGCCGTCTGCATCCAGCGAATGTCTGCGACTCGCGTCAGTCCACCTGGTGGGGGTCCAACACTGCGCTTTCTAGTGCGGGGTCGTAATTTCAGCACTTTGGGACCCCAACGTCCATCGGCTCTTCGAACTATGTGCCCCGCCCATTGCCACTTCAGCTTGGCAACTCGTTGAGCTATGTCGGTGACTTTGGATCTTCTGCGTATCTCCTCATTTCTGATTCGATCACGCAGAGATACTCTTAACATAGCTCGTTCTCTCAAAAAGTTCAAAGTGTTTATTAAACGCAAGCTTTTGGGAAAGGCTTATTATAGTGTTAATAATAAAAAAGCTTGGCGTTAAACTGTGTAAAATAAAACTAATATACGACTGTGTGCTTAGTTTTAAATAAGTTTGTAAAATGGTGGTAAACAAAAAAAATAAACCTTGGCTCAGTTTGGAACCCTCGTAACTTTAGTTTTAAGTTTTCGACTATTATTACCACCATTAAATTAAATTAAATTATGACATAATCTTGACCTTTCAAAAGTGCTTGTAAACTAAGCCTAATTAAAATAAATGAATTTTGACTTTTGACTTTGACTTATCGCGGCGAACTTATGAAGATAATAATATAATATAATAATATATATATATATATATATTCATATACTAAATCAGATGTCAATGATAAAGACTTGGTTTTTGAATTCTGTATTTGGGGCGGCTACAACACCGTCGTGATCCTGCGCTCTGTCTGCCCATAATTCTTTAATCTGCGTCAGTAGGTATCTCAGTAGGACCCAAAATACAAACCCAGAACCTCGTACACCGATACCTTTATAGAACACTAGCGACTTTATCCGCGTGGAATTTAGTTTTTCACAAATCCCTCGGGAACCATGGACCGGGATCAAAAGTAGCCTATGTGTTAATCCATGCTATAATATATCTCAATAAAAAATTTTAGATTTCGGTTCAGTAGTCCAGGTTTGAAAGAGTAACAAACATTCATATCATCAAAATCATCAGTTTTCGCAAATATCGGGAAACCATAGATTTTTTCGGGATAAAAAGTAGCCTATGTGTTAATCCAGAGTAAAATCTATTTCTATTTCAAATTTTAGCCAAATCGTTTCAGTAGTAGCGACGGTGAAGAGTAACAAACATCCAAACAAACTTTTGCGTTTATAATATTAGTAGGATCATCATTAATTAACTCAAACAACCCATATTTGCTCACTGTTCAGCACGAGTCCCCTCTCAGAACGAGGCTTAGGTTAGGAGTATTAAGAAAATTGTCAGGTAGGTTTTTCTCAAAGTCAAAGTCAAAATTCATTTATTTCAAATAGGCTTACTTTACAACCTCTTTCGAAACGTCAGGTAATAATATTAAAATTAAGATAATGGTGATAATAATTATTCGAAAACTTAAGATTAAAGTTACAAGGGTTTCAAACGCGCCTTGGTCCGAGAAGAGCCCACAACAAACTCAGCCAACTTTATTCTTTTTTAGTTTATCAACATTTAACAATAGGTATATAAGTAGCCTGTCATGTAATACATTTCATTTCCAAGCAATTTTTAACCGACACGACTTTACTAAACACACGACTTTTCTATAAACTTACGTTTAATTTTCACCCTGATTAAAGCTTCACCCTGACACGTGATATTTAATTTCTTAAAATGCACACAACTGAATAGTTGGAGGTGCATGCCCCGGACCGGATTCGAACCCACACCCTCCGGAATAGGGATGATGACAGTTTTTTAAATTGTATATAAATTAAGAGTATACTAATAGCAAAGCAATTTTGTAAAAGTAACAGGGTATCTGCGATCATTACTTTCGGAGCTACAGGGATTTAAAGGGTCAGATTTGCGGCGCTGCCGCGGATCCCTGAAAAACGCCCCGAAAAATGGCACGAACTAATGACGTCGTAGGTAATGTAATGATCGTTAGATTTGTATGTGCATTCTAATAACTTTACAAATATCTTTGTTATTTGTGCGTTTATATTTATAGTTCATATATTTAAAATGTCACATTTAATGTAAGGAAGCTAAAACCAATTTCCAATAATACACTGTAATCTTTGGCTAAAACTGTATGAAATTTCATCTAATTACGATAAAAGATTTTTAATAGATTTTGAAATTATATAATCTCATTTATTTTGCAAATATCCAGACAATCTTTGCTTTTTATGTATAAAATTAGTTAACATTGACCTTATTTACCCGAATGTATCATAAAAATCAATATATTCAAACCTAGTCATCATCCCCATTGGAGGCAGAGGTCATCCACTGGGCTATCTCGTCTCTACGTATATTTCTCTGCAGTTTTTGTCTCCATGTATTTAGAGCAAACGCTGTCTTGCTCTCAAAGTGATAGCTTTCTATTTTTAGCGTCTTCAAGGTTGTGATATCAGATAGCTGTCTCACTGGTGTAGTGGAAAATGCGGTTTAGTTTATGAAGCCCTGGGTTCGAGTCCTGGGTCAGGTTACAAAAAACACCGAAGAAGTGCGAATCGGACTTGGCCGAGTGTTCTTTAGTTATAAATACTTGATAATGTACCTACTTTCGCTGCGGTACTGATTTGTCTGTACTTTCTTCTGTCATACTAAAACTCTATGTAGTTGTGTACGAGGTCCATCGACCTCGTAACTCTTGAACACGCTAGACGTACGAGGTCAATTGACCTCGTACCGCAGCGAACTTGTTAAATAAAGTTGATAATTTTGAAAACTTCCGAAAGTCATGAAATTATTAATTACACGTCATGGATATTTTCCTTCAGTGCGCTTTTGTTTGAGACCCCACTCGAGTATATTTGCAGACATTCGGTTGTTCTTCCCCACTTTCACACCCCACAACTTTTAAACGGCTCAACCGATTTTCATCAAACATGTCTAAGAACACTCCCACATAAGTCACCTTTCATACAAAACAAATTAAATTGGAATCGCTTCATCCGTTCGAGAGCGATGGCGCCACAGACAATCAGACTTACTTACTTATACTTTATTAAATATACAAAAATATAAAAGTGTGGCACACTTGGAACAAATTATCTATATTATCTATATATATCTATATATATATATATATATATATATATATATATATAAATGAATTGCTGTTCGTTAGTCTCGCTAAAACTCGAGAACGGCTGAACGGATTTATCTTATCTTGGTCTTGAAATGTTCGTGGAGGTATAGGGAAGGTTTTAAAGGTAAGAAAAATTAGTATAATTGCCGGGAAAACCATAAAAACAACCCTTTTCTATTTCCCATTCAAACGTTTAAGAGTCAAGCTGTAGGGGTAGGGTAGGGGTAGGGGTAGGGTAGAGTAGGGATAGAGAATAAGTGCACTTATGTCAAAACGAAGTTTGACCGGGTCCGCTAGTTATTTTATAAAAATAACTTCGAATTGGCTTTCTTTATTAACGTTTATTTATAACTAGCGGACGCCCGCGACTTCGTCCGCGTGGAAATCGATGTAAACTTTCATCAATCAATATTTCACCACTTTAGGGTGTATTAGTTTTATGTCTTCAATGCGTTGTGTTAACAAATAAAGTATTTTCTATTCTATTCTAAATTGATAAAAGAAAAACTCAATACATTATAGATTTTACAACTAGGTTAAACATTAGATACAAACTATACAATTATTAATTGTATACAATTAATAATTGTATACAATTAATAATTGTAATATACCGTTTTTCTAATTGTAGTTTTTTTTTAATATGCTCATGATATATAATTTAGAAATCCTAACGATGAGCCCTTAAATTGGATACCCATATTGCAATATTCAAATTTTTTCCTTTTTAAAAAAAAAAACTACAATTAGAAAAACGGTATATTATTAATTGTATACAATTAATAATATACCGTTTTTCTAATTGTAGTTTTTTTTTAATATGGTCATGATATATAATTTTGAAATCCTAACGATGAGCCCGTAAATTGGATACCCATATTGCAATATTCGAATTTTTTTTTTTCACGATTTGAGTGTATACAGTCTCACAGTCTACGTGTTCGCTTTTTTTTAACTTTACCCATCTAAGAACACTTGGGTTGTTAAAATGAATCTAAAGATATTTTAATTACGTAAATCCGTTCAGCGATTTGAAAGATATACCTAGATAAAAATAATAAAAAATATAACATACATACAAACATACATAGATACGCGCGAAAAACATAACCCTTCTTGCAGTCGGGTAAAACAGATAAGAACAGATAGATAGATTTGCTTAACTTTAGTAAGCAAAATAGCGGACAGATAGGTTATTGAAAACTACCCTTAGTAATTAATTATCGCTGGACATACATAATAAAAAAAAACATACATACAGCCGAACGTAGAACCTCCTCCTTTTTGGAAGTCGGTTAAAAAAGTAAATTAAAAAAAAGAAAAGATACTCAATACATTATAAATTTTACAACTAGGTTAATCATTAGATACAAGCTATACCGCGGGTAGATGTACCTACCTACAGGTAGTGTACCCAGGTAGGTACCGGTAACTGAATACCGCGGCAAAGTGCCCGAGGGATACAACGGCTAATTACGTGCTCGACGAGGGTCCATTGTACCCCGGTACGGCATAATGACAGACATATAATAGGGATGATGACAGTTTTTTTAAATGTATATAAATTAAGAGTATGCTAATAGTAAAGCAATTTTGTAAAAGTAACAGGGTATCTGCGATCATTACTTTCGGAGCTACAGGGGTTTAAAGGGTCAGATTTGCGGCGCTGCCGCGGATCCCTGAAAAACGCTTCATACAAAATGGTACGAACTTATGACGTCGTAGGCAATTAATGATCGTTAGATTTGTATGCGCGTTCAAACAAAATTACTAATATCTTTGTTATTTGTGCGTTTATGTTTATAGTTCATATATTGAAAAATATACACATTTAATGTAAGGAAGCTAAAACTGTATGAATTTTCATCTAATTACGATGAAATATTTTTAGTAGATTTTGAAATTTTATAATCTTATTTATTTTGCAAATATCCAGACAATCTTTGCTTTTTATGTATAAATTAGTTAACATTGACCTTATTTACCCGAATGTATCATAAAAATCAATATATTCAAATCTAGTCATCATGCCCATTCAAGTAAAAAAATTAACAAATCAAATTCAAATTTTTACAGGCTTCTCAAATATTTACTGGCTATCGTTATTAACTCATATACAGCTCACTGCTGAGCTCGAGTCTCCTCTCAGCATGAGAGGGGTTAGGCCGATATTCCACCACGCTGGCCCAATGCGGATTGGCAAACTTCACACACGCAGAGAATTGAGAAAATTCTCTGGTATGCAGGTTTCCTTACGATGTTTTCTTTCACGACGTTATACATGAAACACGCTCGCGCGTGAATACTGATTCATGCTATAAGGATTATTTTTGTGTAACGGTCACCGCGCTCGACACGACTCGCGGCGGGAGGAATAAAGAGGCGGATAAATAAAGAAGTGCAGCCTTAATGGGTAGGGTAGGGGTAGGGTAGGGTAGGGATAGTGTACGGGAGGGGTAGGGTAGGGTAGAAGTAGGATAGGGATAGGGTAGGGGTAGGGGTAGGGTAGGGGTAGGGTAGGGATAGGGTAGGGTAAGGGTAGGGGTAGGGTAGTGGTAGGGTAGGGGTAGGGTAGGGATAGGGTAGGGTAAGGGTAGGGTAGAGGTAGGTTAGGGTAGGGTAGGATAGGGGTAGTCGAAAGTTTACAACGACTTTCACGCGGACGAAGTCGCGGGCGTCCGCTAGTTACTTAATAAGTAATCAAATCAAATTTCCATCAAAATTTTTCATCAATATGTTGATGTAAGGTTATAAAGGTTTTATAAAAATTGTACCTACTGTTGTGATTGGCGACTAAGTTCGACTGCACCTCATGGTACGACGCGTAAAAACGTTCGACCTGAAAAACGTTCGGTGTTCTGTTTAATTTTTTTTCTAAAACTTTCGCGGAACCCCTACAAGGGCTTCGCGGAACCCTGGGGTTCCGCTGTACAAACTGTGAGTATGGATGATTCAGAGCGTTTCCGTGAGAATACAGGGTAAAATATAGCCTATGACACTCACAAATAACGTGGCTTTCTAGTGGTGAAAGAATTTTCAAAATCGGTTTAGTAGATCCAGAAATTATCCTTACCCTTGCCTTACCTTATCAGCCGATAGACATCCACTGCTGGACATAGGCCTCTTGCATGGACCAAGCACAACGGTCTCGAGCCGCCAGCATCCAGCGGCTCCCTGCAACCCGCTTGATATCCTCGGTCCTAGTGGGGGGTCGACCAACACTGCGCTTTCCGGTGCGGGGTCGCCATTCCAACACCTTGGGACCTTAACGTCCATCGGCTCTTCGAACTATGTGGCCTGCCCATCACCACTTCAGCTTCGCGAGTCGCTGAGCTGTGATAGTGATTCGATCACGCAGAGAAACTCCAATCATAGCTCGCTCCATCGCCCGCTAATAAGGCTCATAGTCAGCGACCAAGTCTCAGAGGCGTAGGTCATCACTGGCAACACGCACTGATCGAAGACTTTCGTCTTCAAATTATCCACAACAGGTTTATTATATTACTTTGGTTTTTAGTAGGCTCATACAAAGAAGACTTTACAATTCGTCCGTCACTCCCTGTCCCGGACGACCCTGTGAATGGAGCCGTGCACCCCCGAGGCGTACAAGGCGCCTTAATAACCATTGTTTAATTTCATAGAAGACCTTTTACAGTGCTCCTAGTATGTCTGCTAACTATCTCGCTGCTTGACTTTTAACCGACCGAGAAAAGATGTTATAGGTTTATCTATTGCCATGATAGTCCAGTGGATATGACCTCTGCCTTCGATTCAGAAGACGTAAGTTCGAATCCGATCCGGAGAAACCTGCATACATGAGAATTTTCTCAATTCTCTGTGTGTGTGAAGTCTGCCATTTCGCATTGTGCCAGCGTGGTGTACTATTGGTCTAACCCCTCTCATTCTGAGAGGAGACTCGAGCTCAGCAGTTAGCCGAATATGGGGTGATAATGATGATGATGATGACTTTAATATAAACGTTTTTCCTTTCTTTCAAATGATATGCAGGAGTCGCCAACATAACTCAAACAAAGTAGCAAATCTGAATATATCAATATCAAAAACGCTCCATACAAAATGGCACGAGTTAGTGACGTCGTTGGCTCGCTGATCGTTAGATTTGTATGGGCGTTCAAACAAAATTAATAATATCTTTGTTATTTGTGCGTTTATGTTAATAGTTTATTTATTGAAAAATGTCACATTTAATGTAAGGAAGTTAAAACTCTCTAAAACTCGTATGAATTTTTATCTAATTACGATAAAAGATTTTTATTGGATTTGAAATTTTATAATCTTATTTGTTTTACAAATATCCAGTCAATCTTTGCTTTTATGTATAAATTAGTTAACATTGACCTTATTTATCCGAATTTATTATAAAAATCAATATATTCCAACCTAGTCATCATCCCCATTATCATGCTTTTTTATTGGTGAAAGAATTTTCAAAATCGATTTGTAGATCCAGAGATTATCCCCTACAACCTCACAAAATTTACGTTTGCTATAATCGTTCAGATGTGTATTAAACACATAAACTGATAAAAATGGTAATTAAATACAATTTTTGACGTTTTTTGACCGCCTCCGTGGCGCAGTGGAATGTGTCGTGGAATTACGTTTGTCCTGGGTTCGATCCCCGGCTAGGCCGATACAGGTTTACTTAATTGGTCCAGGTCTGGCCACCCTACCGGCAAAGACGTACCCGCCAAGCGATTTAGCGTTCCGGTACGATGTCGCGTAGAAACTAAAAGGGGGGTAGATTTTCATTCTTCTAACAAGTTAGCCCGCTTCCATCTTAGATCGCATCATCTCTTACCATCAGGTGAAATTGTATAATTAATAAAAAATTATTTAAAACTTCCTTGTAATAAAGCCGGTTAAACATAATATAAACTAGGCGACTAACTTTGGTGCCTAGGTAATGAAACGTAACACGCCGTATGACCTACATTTGTCGACATCTGACCTGCTTGCAACTAGAAAGGACTTCATAATTTCAAAAAGGTGTATTTCCCCTGACTTTTTGAATTACATTATAAAACTAGTGAGAGTTTGGTGGGAAAATCGAAGGAATTGCAGGTAGCTTGGTGAGCCGTGACAGCCCAGTGGATATGACCTCTGCCTCCGATCCCGGAGGGTGTGGGTTCGAATCCGGTCCGGGGCATGCACTTCCAACTTTTCAGTTGCGTGCATTTTAAGAAATTAAATGTCACGTGTTTTAAACGGTGAAGGAAAACATCGTGAGGAAACCTGCATACCAGAGAATTTTCTTGACTCTCTGCGTGTGTGAAGTCTGCCAATCCGCATTGGGCCAGCGTGGTGGACTATTGGCCTAACCCCTCTCATTCTGAGAGGAGACTCGAGCTAAGCAGTGAGCCGAATATCTATACTTATCTATACTAATATTATAAAGCTGAAGAGTTTGTTTGTTTGTTTGATTGAACGCGATAATTTCAGGAACGACTGGTCCGATTTGAAAAATTGTTTCAGTGTTAGATAGCCCATTTATCGAGGAAGGCTATAGGCTATATATTATCCCAGTATTTCTACGGGAACGGGAACCACACGGGTGAAACCGCGCGGCGTCAGCTAGTGAGTTGATAATGATGACAGTTTGTGTGGGGTAATCTCTGAATCTACTAAACCGAATTTTAAAATTCTTTCATCACTGGAAAGCTACGTTATTTGTGATTCTCACAAGCTATACTTCATTCCAGTATTCCCACAGGAACAGGAACGACGCGTATGTTTATACAACAACATTGTTTAAGATATGAACTTTAAGACATTCGCTTCGGGAAATTGAAGAGATTCCTGACATATCCATTCCGAATTCACTTGTGGCTTAGAAAATGATTGAAAATCGATACACTTAAGATTTCCCTCGGGAACCACTGAACTGAATTCAATTCACGTTAAACTATATTTTGTAGTAACTGGCACCTAGGAGTTTATGAATTCCAATTCTAATAAAATTTTATATATTTACTCCACGACTATGTCTATGTGCAATTCATTTTTTTTTAACAAATCCCACGGGAATCATAGAAACAACAACAGTACAATAACACTCCTTGGTTCTTGTCCGACCATGCAAAAACGTTTCACACTTTTGATAAAGACAAACCTGAGTACATAAGGTAACTAATCTACTTACCTTTAGGTATTCTAGACGACTAAACAGATATCGCTACCTAATTAGCTACTGATTAATGTAAGATGGCGCTACTAATCCTCCGATAAATATATATTAAACATATTAAATATTTCCATATAATAAAAATTTGTACAATTGTAATGTTTGTCCGTTTGTTGCAGGGTACAACAGTTATAGCTCCCGCCAGCTCTGCTGCAGTCATGAAAGGTATGTGACGAAGCTGTGAACAATCATCATCTACATATTTTTCCCGTTCCCGCAGGAATACGGGGATAATATGCCTATAGCACTCGGGGATAGTGTAACTTCACAGCAGTGCTTTGCAGTGCAACTTTTTAAAATCGATCGGTTCAGAAGTTAGTTTCAGAGTTTATGCAATGTAAACAAACAATCAACTATTGCTTCCTCATCTATCAAGCGAACGCTCGCGACTTCGTCCGCGTGAAAATCGTTTTTAATTCGTACCATTTTGTATGGAGCGTTTTTCAGGGATCCGCGGCAGCGCCGCAAATCCGACCCTTTAAATCCCTGTAGCTCCGAAAGTAATGATCGCAGATACCCTGTTACTTTTACAAAATTGCTTTACTATTAGCATACTCTTAATTAATATATAGGAACAATACTAACTGTAAATAAAAACTGTCATCATCCCTATTAGAATATAACAATCCTACTACATAAAGATGCGAAGTTTCCTAAACGCTATGATAATAATAAACGGAAACGGAGTGGTCAGTTCTTTTGAACCGTCAGCAAAATAGTGGCCCAAAGTGAACCAGGTCAAGTTGTTAACAAATAGACGTTCAGCCGTGTAAAGCCGCCACAGACCACCCAACTGGACTGCGACACAGCACTGCCGACCAAGTCGGCAGTGACGCTGTCTTCTGCATCTAGTGCGAGCTCTCTGACATATCTATACTAATATTATAAAGCTGAAGAGTTTGTTTGTTTGATTGAACGCGCTACTCTCAGGATCTACTGGTCCGATTTGAAAAATTCTTTCAGTGTTAGATAGCCCATTTATCGAGGAAGGTTATAGGCTATATATATTATCCCCATATTCTAGCGGGAATGGGAACCACGCGGGTGAAACCGCGCGACGTCAGCTAGTTTATTAATAAATAGCCACAATAGCTCAGTAGTAAAGTGACCGGACTCATCATCGAGAGGTAGACTAGACTCTTTTACTAACATAGTCTTTTCCGACTAATTGGAGGGGAACTAAAATATTGGTCATATTTAATAAAATTATAATGGTGAATATTCTTTAAAAATACTGGGTATAAGCCTCCCCTGCATATTGGATAAATACTTTCTGCCCGGGTCCGGCACCTGCATGGTGTCTCTTTGTGCCATCAGCAAGCTAATTCTTGCGTGTCAATTGGACGATTTCATTAGACCAGCAATACCATAGTTTTTCATAAATCCCACGGAAAACACGATTTTCCTTTAAGTTACTTTATAATCTCCATCTTTTAGTGAAAGTCCCTTTAGAATTCTACTGTTCCAGATTAGGCCGGACAAAAAGAAAGACACACATAAATTAAAAAAAAGCTTGATTATATTTTAATATCGTGTAAGTAACTGGATACACTTGGGAAACACAGTTATCTTGAAATAACTGACAGACATTGTAGTCGTTTAGATCGTGCCGCGTTGCAAGAACCGGCTCATGACTAAGGGCCCAGTTTGGGTTCGAAACTTGTCAGGCTTATTCCGACGTTTTAACGACAAAATTGCTTTAAAATAAAATGTATTACATGACAGGCTACTTATATATCTATTGATAAATGGTGATAAACTAAAAAAGGATAAACCTGGCTGAGTTTGTGTGAGCTCTTCTCGGACCAAGGCGCATTTGGACCCTTGTAACTATAATTTTAAGTTTTCGAATAATTATTATCACCATTATTTTAAGTTTAATATTATTACCTGACGTTTCGAAAGAGCTTGTAAACTAAACTATTTGAAATAAATGAATTTTGATTTTTGATTTGATTTTGAGTTTGAAAGTCTGCAATGCACTGCATCGTTTACGTAAGTCGGCTCCCGACTAGTCGGCACGTCTGTAGTCGGCTTATCACCAGCCCAAGGCCTTAAACACAATACACACCAAGTTTTTCCAACTTCATCGATGTCCAACTAATAATTGTTTTGTAGTTTTCCACTTTTTGAAATTTTAACGACTTTGAAAAATAGTTTATTTTACCACATTTTTATTTGTTAAAAAGTTAACGGTTTCACCTGATGGCAAGTAAAAAAGAAAAGAATCATTGAAATTATTATTATTATATTGTTACCCGTTTTGCGGGTAATGCTGTGACTTTTAACAGAACCTGCACAAGGTTTTTAGCTAGGGTATGCACTCAGTGGCGTGCACTTACATGCATTAAAGTTCAGCATACCCTAACAGATTTCTTAACCATACTAATATTATAAATCTGAAGAGTCGGTTTGTTTGTTTGAACGGGCTTATCTCAGGAACTACTGGTCCGATTTGAAAAATTCTTTTAGTGTTAGATAGCCCATTTATCGAGGAAGGTTATAGGCTATATATTATCTCCGTGTTCGTAAGGGAACGGGAACTACATGGGTGAAACCGCGTGGCGTATACTAGTCTTAATATATAAATGCGAAATCATCACGAAATCTGGTTTACCGCTTGACTAAAAAAGATGAAATTTGGCAGGGAGGTAGTTTATGGTCCTAGTATAGGGGTCCACGGATTTTACGATAGAGCCGGATTAAGGAGGTCAAAGGGCGGACGAAGTCGCAGGCGTCCGCTAGAGCTTACTGAATGCAGATTTTCCCAGTTTTGTTATTTTTACTACTAGTGCATACTCTGATCGACAACCTTATGCACGCCGTTCTATGCTCTACAGGTTGTACTACAAAATGGGAAATTCTTCCCCCAATACAGGTAATTAATGAATCCTCCTGTTTTTTTTTATTCTTTACAAGTTAGCCCTTGACTACAATCTCACCTGATGGTAAGTGATGATGCAATTTAAGATGGAAGCGCGCTAACTTGTCAGGAGGAGGATGAAATCCACACCCCTTTCGGTTTGTACCCAACGTCGTACCGGAACGCCAAATCGCTTGGCGGCACGTCTTTGTCGGTAGGGTGGTAATTAGCCACGGCCAAAACCTCCCACCAGCCAGACCTGGAAAGAAAACCTCAATCGGTCCAGCCGGGGATCGAACCCAGGACCTCTTTGTAAGTCCACTGCGCATACTAAATAATATTGTCATAGAATAATAAAAGATCTCTAAACCCACCAGCCCGCATTAGAGCGGTGTGGTGATTATTTAAGTACTTCTATGAAAAACCACATTTCCTTTGTTATTTAAAATAACCAAAGTTATACGAAAGTATACATCAACAAGTATCAAGATTAGTTGAATACTAATATTTTATAATACAAAACATTATAACTACAAATACAAACAAAACTCACTCTTATTACAAATATTATAAAACCTAAAATCGTCTGAAGCAAATATTTGAATATAATTCATTACCGCATGATATTGAACACTTTGTAGTGGAATTTAAACTCTATTGGTATAGGAATAGGGTAGGATTTCGTCTGTGAGGCTTATAACGGTGTCAGAGGTAAGTGATGTACGTACTAAAGAGATAGTTAACGCAAAGTTCAAACAGGATAGTGTCGATAAGATTGTCGATATCGATAAAAAGTTCCGATATAAAAAATTTTTTTTTTATAGTTTTTGTTATTATAGTTGAAAGTTTTTTTATAGTTAGTATAGTTTATCTATACTACTAAATAATGCTGAAGAGTTTGTTTGTTTGTTTGATTGAGCGCGCTAATCTCAGGAACTACTGGTCCGATTTAAAAAATTCTTTCAGTGTTAGACAGCCCATTTATCGAGGAAGGCTATAGGCTATAAATCATTTCCAGATTCCTACGGGAACGAGAACCACGCGGGTGAAACCACGCTGGTTACCTGATAATACCAACAGATTAGCAGATAAGCCAATGTTTTCAATGCTATAAATAGCATTGAAAACTATTTATAGCATTGAAATCACAGCTCTTGAAAACTATTTATAGCTGGATGTGACCTCTGCTCCCGATTCCGGAAGGTATGGGTTCGAATCCGGTCCGAGGCATGCTCCTCCAACTTTTCATTTGAGTGCATTTTAATAAATTAAATATCAAGTATCTCAAACGGTTAAAGAAAACATCGTGAGGAAAACTGCGCACAAGAGAATTTTCTCAATAATTCTCTGCGTGTGTGAAGTTTGCCAACCTGCATTGGGCCAGCGTGGTGGACTATTGGCCTAACCGCTCTCATTCTGAGAGGAGACTCGAGCTCAGCAGTGAACCGAATTTGGGTTAATAATGATGATAATGATGATTAATATTATAAAGAGGTAAACAGCTTGACAAATTTGACGTGTCAAAAGTGTTTGTAAAATAAATATGAAATAAACAAAGAATTAATACGTTTTAAAAAGATTGATACTACAAGTTTCACGTTCTTTGTAAAACAAACACACAAACAACAAGTTTTTGTGTATTTGCAATTTAACCAAATTGTTTATAAGATGTTTCGCTTACCATCAGGTAAAATTACTATTTTTTTTATTCTTTACAAGTTAGCCCTTGACTGCAATCTCACCTGGTGGTAAGTGATGATGCAATCTAAGATGGAAGCGGACTAACTTGTTAGGAGGAGGATGAAAATCCTTACACTTTTCGGTTTCTACACGACATTGTACCGGAACGCTAAATCGCTTGGCGGTACGTCTTTGCCGGTAGGGTGGTAACTAGCCACGACCAGACCTAGACCAATTAAGAAAATCTCAATCTGCTCTGGGGATCGAACCCAGGACCTTCGTTTTGTAAATCTACAGCGCATACCACTGCGCCACGGAGGCCGTCAAAACTATAACTCGTAACTTATCGATAGTATGTCGGCACATCACTAGAGTAGTACAAACATCAGCTCTCCGGCTCACTGCATCTTATTTATATTAATTCAGATTGAAATTTTAGACTTACCTGCGCGGTTTCTACCGTACCGGGGACTTTCGTACCGCAGCGGAGTTACTTACTGTACCGGAGACTTTTTACCGTACCGGAGACGTTTTACCGTACCAGAGATTTTTGAATCGTAATGGAGTCTAAATTGTAACGATGATTTGTTGAATACTAGAGATTTTTGCACCTTACCGAAGACTTTTCGAACGTACCGGAAAGGGAAATTGCCACCGGCCCATAGAACGTAGGCCCAGGTAACCCAGGTGTACCCCCGTATTAATGTATGTGGAGATGATAATATGATGTATAAATAAGGATCTGGTTAAACAATTGACTTAATAAAAGTAAGTTCCTTGAAGAAAAATATTTTTTTATTCACTCTTCTATTGCAAAATGTTTGCCGGTATACCAAAGCTGCGAAGTAACATTTGAAGCTTTATTTTTTCTTACCAACAAGTTTAACAAACAAGAAAACGAACAACCAAATCAATCATAGCTATATGAAAAGTGCATACTGTATGGCTGTAAAAATATTTAACAAATTACCTGATGACATTGGAAAATTAAGCTTTCAATTTCACTCGTGACTGCCTACTGCCCTATGATAGTTAATCTTGGTTTACATGTGATGTACTTGATCAATATTGTAGTTAGATGGTAGAACTGTAGTTAGTTAGTTAGTTAAGCGATCGATTCGGTGATGATTGATAGTGTTACTTATGTATCTGCCATCTTTGACACGTAAAACTTAGAATCTGCCCTTAGACTACGGCTTTTCCGTTATCATTTTTAGTTTTTTTTACAAGTTAGCCCTTGACTACAATCTCACCTGATGGTAAGTGATGATGCAGTCTAAGATGGAAGCGGGCTAACTTGTTAGGAGGAGGATGAAAATCCACACCCCTTTCGGTTTCTACACGGCATCGTACCGGAACGCCAAATCGCTTGGCGGTACGTCTTTGCCGGTAGGGTGGTAACTAGCCACGGCCGAAGCCTCCCACCAGCCAGACCTGGACAAATTAAGAAAATCTCAATCTGTCCAGCCGGGGATCGAACCCAGGACCTCCGTCTTGTAAATCCACCGCGCATACCACTGCGCCACGGAGGCCGTCAAAAAATCATAAGTACAATTTAATATGTCCGCCGATATACTCATATTTTCACAGGAACGGGAACTACGATGAAACCGCTGGTTGTCTGCTAGTGTTATAATATACAGATTGTTAAATACATTGCCTCCAGTTTCATTGTGTTTCGGCAACGCATTACAATAGCTATTTGCTTTTCATTACGTTTTCCGCCCGCGGTTCTGTTTATTCAATTTTTTGTGAGCAATTCTGCTTTATTATTCAAGCATTTCTTACCAAGGGACGAAATTTAATATAGAGCATATAATAGTTGAAACAGAACTGAAAAGTTGGAGGTATGCCTATGGATTCAAACCTACGCTCTCCGGAATCGGAGGCAGAGGTCATATCCACTGGGCTATCATGGCTATTCAGTTGTGTGCATTCACTTTACAAACTTTGTGCTGAAAAAAAAAACTAAAGTAACGCGCTCAGACTAATTAGATAAAGACCTGCCTCGCAAGACATTATTCAAGACAAGACAAGACTAAGCTCGTTTTCCTTAGAAAATGGCAGAAAATTTTGTTCGTGAATTTGGATGCGATACTAGTCCTTATGTATTTAGTCTGAGGTCACGCGTCTCCTTGATATCCGCATATACAAACTTTTTTCAAAATTTTTATTTCAAAATTTAACTAACAACAATTACGTAAATTAATATAATAATCTGTACTAATAATAAACTAGCTGACGTCGCGCGGTTTCACCCGCGTGGTTGCCATTCCCGTAAGAATACGGGAATAAAATATAGCCTACAGCCTACCTCGATAAATGGGCTATCTAACACTGAAAGAATTTTCAAATCGGACCAGTAGTTTCTGAGATTAGCGGGTTCAATCAAACAAACAAACAAACTCTTCAGCTTTATAATATTAGTATAGATATGTAGAGAGGTCAATTCTGTACATGAAATATATTTCCAAAATAACTATCAGGGGGTGATTCGTGATCGATACTGATGCCAAAAATGAAATCAGTAAAATTTTTGTCTGTCTGTCTTTCTGTCTGTATGTATGTTCGTTATAGAAACGAAAACTACTCGACGGATTTTAACGAAACTTGGCACAGTTATTCTTCATACTCCTGGGCAGGTTATAGTATACTTTTCATCACGCTACAATCAATAGGAGCAGAGCAGTGAAGGGAAATGTTGGGAAAACGGGAGAAGTTACTCCATTTTTACAGCGATACTACTGTAAGGGCTGGATTAAAGAGATCTAAGGGCGGACTATATATAAGGTCTATAATAACCAATAAAAATACTCCATCTTATTTCTTTAGTTTTTAACCGACTTCCAAAAAGGAGGAGGTTCTACGTTCGGCTGTATGTTTTTTTTTTTTTTTTTTATGTATGTCCAGCGATAATTCCGTCAATTATGGACCGATTTTAAAAATTCTTTTTTTGTTTTGAAGGGTTTGCTTCCAGGGTAGTCCCATTTTTTTCATGTCAGGATCTGATGATGGCATCCTGGAGAAATTGAGGGGAACTTTCGAAAGTTACTACCTACCTTCTGATCAGTTTGAAGGCGGTGCCAAGCTAGTGTCGTGTTTTAATTAAAGCTGTTTCTGAAAGAACCACAGAAATTTTGTAGTTTAAACGTGTTTAATTAAAACATCACTGGCTTGGCACCGCCTTCAAACTGATCAGAAGGTAGCACATAGGTAGGATGTTATTTTTTGCTTTTTAGTTAAAGTTATTTTTTGAGTTGGTTGGTCGGTTGTATTTTTTTTATTAAATTTTTTTTTGTAACCAGTTTTTAAAATAATTAAAAACGTATGACGCCATTTTTCTTGAACAATATTGACTTACTGATGCGGCGGTTCGTATCGTACTGACAAGAGAACGTATTCGTTTTCGAGTTTCGTATTCGTGACGGGTACGACACCGTCTCGTTCCTGACGCTACATCTGTATATTATTGATTAATCTGTGGATGCATTTTAAGAAATTAAATATCACGTGTCTCAAACGGTGAAGGAAAACATCGTGAGGAAACCTGCATACCAGCGAATTTTCTTAATTCTCTGGGTGTGTGAAGTCTGCCAATCTGCATTGGGCTAGCGTGGGTGATTATTGGCCTAACCCCTCTCATTCTGAGAGGAGACTCGTGCTCAGCAGTGAGCCGAATATATATGGTTGTTAATGATGATGAGAACATGCTTTGTTGGTCTGGTATTAGCCTACGTATCCTGGGTTTGAATTCCAAGTCGGACTTTGAAATATTGAGTTTTTCCTTCTTCTAAGAAATTATTTGTTTGCTGGTGGGAGGCTTCGGCCGTGGCTAGTACCACATTACCGACAAAGACGTACCGCCAAGCGATTTGGCGTTCCGGTACGATGCCGTGTAGAAACCGAAAGGGGTGTGGATTTTCTTCCTCCTCCTAACAAGTTAGCCCGCTTCCATCTTATGACTGCATCATCACTTAGCATCAGGTGAGATTGTAGTCAAGGGCTAACATGTAAAGAATAAAATAATTTTTTTTTTTAATAATTCGAAGTTGGGTGCTATGTCTACACCTTTACGAGAAAAAAAAACGTTCATAAAAATAACGATTAGGTAATCGCCTCCTAAAAAGATTTCCTTAATAAACTTCTAAAACATAAATAACAAATAATTACACTATAAAAAATAATATTCAATATGGGATACGTATTTCAAAATAAATATTTAATAATTCAAAATTTATTGCAGCAATATCTGCTTTATTCTATAAGCCATAAGGCATACATTTAGGTATCATATAAAAATATACATCACTAATGTACAATGATAATTCAACCTTATATAAACAAAGATAAGATTGAAAATCGCATGTAATTTATCAGTTCATAGTATTGACGATTTTGTTCAAGGTAATTTAGACTTTAAAATAGTTGTGATAAGGTTCAATTTTAATAGTTTGTAAGTGGTTAATTAGGTTGATAATACAGGGTGTATTGAATATTTAATGTAACAATTACTTAGTAGGTAGGTTATAATGTCTTCACACTGTATAAAAGGGAATAATTGATTGGGTGTTGGGTGGAGATTCGTCTACTATGAGATTCGGGCGCATGGCAGTGAAAAACCAAGTTCGCATAATCCCTAAACATTTTATATACCTAACTAACGGTAACTCGCGACTTCGTCCGCGAATTCAGTTCTTCACAAATCCTGCGGAAACCACGGATTTTTCCAGGATGAAAAGTAGCTTTTGTGTTAATCCAGAGTAAAATCTATTTTCATTTCAAATTTCAGCCAAATCGCCGCAAAATTGACAAAGTTTCATACATATCATCATCATATCATCCCCTATTTTATCCCCTTGGGGGTAAAATTGATCAAAATCCTTTCTTCGCGGATGTCTACGTCATAACATCTACCTGCATGCCAAGTTTCAGCCCGATCTGACCAGTGGTTTGCATTGATAGATCACTATGTCAGTCAGTCACCTTTGAGTTTTATATTTTTTTTTTATTTTTTACAAGTTAGCCCTTGACTACAATCTCACCTGATGGTAAGTGATGATGCAGTCTAAGATGGAAGCGGGCTAACTTGTTAGGAGGAGGATAAAAATCCACAACCCTTTTGGTTTCTACACGGCATCGTACCGGAACGCTAAATCGCTTGGCGGTACGTCTTTGCCGGTAGGGTGGTAACTAGCCACGGCTGAAGCCTCCCACCAGGCAGACCTGGACAAATGAAGAAAATCTCAATCGGCTCAGCCGGGATCGAACCCAGGACCTCCGTCTTGTAAATCCACCGCGCATACCACTGCGCCACGGAGGCCGTCAAAATATATTTAGACTAGCGGACGCTCGCAACTTCGTCTGCGTGAAAATCGATGTAAACTTTCAATCCCTATTTCATCATCATCATCATCATCATCATCATCAGCCAATAGTCCACAGCTGGACATAGGCCTTTTGCATGGACCTCCAAGCACAACGATCTCGAGCCGCCAGCATCCAGCGTCTCCCTGCAACCCGCTTGATGTCCTCGGTCCACCTAGTGGGGGGTCGCCCAACACTGCGCTTTCCGGTGCGGGGTCGCCATTCTAGCACCTTTATACTCCAACGTCCATCGGCTCTTCGAACTATGTGCCGCCCATTGCCACTTCAGCTTCGCGACTCGCTGAATTATGTCAGTGACTTTGGTTCGTCTGCGGATCTCCTCATTTCTGATTCGATCACGCATTCTGATCAATTAAATATCACGTGTCTCAAACGCTAAAGGAAAACATCGTGAGGAAACCTGCATACCAGAGAATTTTTCTATTTCTCTGCGTGTGTGAAGTTTGCCAATCCGCATTGGGCCAGCGTGGTGGAGTATTGGCCTAACCCCTCTCGTTCTGAGACTCGAGCTCAGCAGTGAGCCGAATATTATTTAGGGATTGATCTATTATTTTATTATTATTACGAGGCTAACAAAATAGTTTAACTATAGTTAGTTTAAATGTTAAAAACGAATGTTATTTTAACTGGCGCCCCGTTGTCACTTGTTTATTTTCAATTCTGTCAACTGTTTACTTTGTCACTCCACAAACGGCGCGCTATATCTATCTTCTTTTATCTATTTATCTACCTTATGGTTCAGTCGTTAATATTAAAAATCTCCGAAGGTCCAGGTTAACTCTTTTTTTTTTTTTAATTTATTTTATTGATAAGATAAAACACTCGATTAACGATAGTCCAGGATCCGTAGAACATTTTTTCACTTATGTAAAACTAGCGGACTTCCCGCGACTTCGTTCGCGTGGAATTTAGCGTTTTACAAATCCCTCGGGAATCATGGATTTTTTCGGGATAACAAGTAGCCATGTGTTAATATAGACTATAGTCAGTTAGTACAGTCGTTCAGTAGTCGAAGCGTGAAAGAGTAACAAACATTCACATCATCAAAATCATCAGTTTTCGCAAATCTCGGGAAACCATGGATTTTTTCGGGATAAAAAGTAGAATATGTGTTAATCCACAATCTATTTCAATTTCAAATTTCAGCCAAATCGCTTCAGTAGTAGCGGCGTTAAGGAGTAACAAACTTCCAAACATCCATACAAACTTTCGCGTTTATAATATTCGTCCATTCCACGGATTCCTGAACGATGAGTTTTATTTCAGAAATTATTTCCAACATAACAGAAAAGTTTAAAAAGTGTTGCTATATGTGAGCTGGATCCACAGAGTAACCAGAGTCTTTACAAACAGCGTGCTGAAGCCGGTGACACCCATAAAAAAAACAAATTTCACGCGTCTCCTTGCCATTGCCATTTTTTTTTTATAATTTGTATTTCAAAATTTAACACGAACAACAATGTTCCTCACTCTGGAGCCCAGCTAGGCTATTCTGTAGCGACATTTTTATAACTCGCAAGTGCAAGATTCGAATTTACCTCTATCTCTCTCTTTTTAACACGATACTGTAGAATGTGTGTGTGTGTGTGTTGTATTTTATATTTATATTGACATTGTTAAAAATTAAAAAAAAGAAGTAATAAATAAATGAGAGTACAAAAATGAAGTAAATGAATATAATACTCAATGATAACTAATAAAAAATACTTCATCTTATTTGTTTAGTTTTTTGAGATTCATAAAACATTTAAAACATAAGTCGCGATTTTTTTTTGAATAATATTGAAAGTTACTGATGCGACGGCTCATGTCGTACTGACTCGAGAATGTATTCGTTTTTGAATTTTGTATTTGTGACGGGTACGACACCGTTGTGTTCCGTACGCTCCATCTGTGTATTATGGATTAATCTGTGGTTGGATCAAAGAACATTATATTTATTTACCTAATAAAAGCTGGTTTTGCTTTAAAAAAACCACATCGAAATCGGTTCATCCGTTTAAAGAGGCTATGATGCCAAAGACAGACAGACATTGACGTCAAACTTATAACACATATTTTTGCGTCGGAGGTTTTATTAAGTCGAGGTTACTTAACCGAATTTTAAAGTACTTTTACCACTAGAAATCCACGTTATTTGCGAGTGTCATAGGCTATATTTTATCCCCGTATTCGTACCGGAACTACACGGGAGAAACCACAGGGCGTCAGCTAGTAATGGTAATAAAGTTAAACAATACTAGAAGCCTGGACTGTTATTTTAGTGTTAAATCTATTTGGTTTTCATTACTTTCCCAGTTACCTAGTGCAGTGAGGTGTTTAATATTAATGTACTTTTAACCTGCGGTGGCCACATATACCTTACTAGCTGACGCCGTGCGCTTTCTCCCGCGTGGTTCTCGTCCCCGTAGGAATACGGGGATAACATATAATATAGCCTTCCTCGATAAATGGGCTATCTAACACTGAAAGAATTTTTCAAATGGGACCAGTAGTTCCTTAGATTAGCGCGTTCAATCAAACAAACAAACTCTTCAGCTTTATAATATTAGTATAGAACTATTTTCTTGTATCGACGCCCGCGACTTCGTCCGCATGGATATCAATGTAATAATAATAATGTAAATTTGCAATTGCACGTTGTAGAGTCAACATCTCCTGAGGATGCTCCGGTTTCGGGGTGAAACGTACGTAGAGAGTATTTTGTCGGACCTGGGTGACGTTGTCGCATGGGTTCGTCGACTTTTCGCGGATGATAGCAAAATAAATAAATCATTATATAATTTTCAACCCATCATTCACCCCCTTATAATTATATTTTTCGCATGTTTTATGTATAACTAGAGGATTTGGTCAAGCTTCACTTTGACTCATTCCCTACCCCTATCCTATTGTCTCCCAAGTACCCTACCCTTCCCCTACCTACCCAAGCTACTCTTACATTCCTTTTCAATCACTCTATGTAATATACACACTCAATCTAGGTATATACAGACAGAGAAAGCGACTTTATTTCATACTATGTGTGTGTTCACACTAAAAACCCAACCTTCCTTTGTCAGTTGCGTAAAAAAAAAATTAAAATAATTTAATTCCGCTTCCGCCTATGACTTAAACCTCACTTACATAGGTATATGTATATATGGTTGAAATGTAATCCTCCTTCTTATCTCCATTTCGGTAAAAAATATACAAAATTTTATATCCGCCTCCGCTTGTGGCTTAAACCATACGAAGGGCTCCGTAACATACTTATGTATGGTAGTGTGAGTGCACGCGCCTGTGTGTGTAGACACACCTTGATTTCCCAAATGAATTGCTCACAGCTAAACTTCGGTATGGTTGGGCGGTTTCATGCAGTACTGAGCTATTTTTTAAATATTTTTTCATTTTAGTTTTATTTTTATATAAGCCATTAAACCATTGAAAAGTACAATAGAAAATTATAAAGTTATGAATAGAAAATTATGAATTTGGACCAAGGTGGCTTTGGAAGATAGGTATCAAAACAAAACTTATTTGTTTCACTAAGACTTAGTTTACAAAGTCTTTCAAAACGTCAGGTATTATTTAATTTAATATATTATTAGATAATGGTCATAATATTTAGTCGAAAACTTATAATTAAAGTTACCAAAGTTCTAAATACGCCAGGTTTTATTGCGCGGGGTTTCTTTTTTGTTTATCACCATTGTACACAATTATCTATACCTAAGTATACAATTGTATATTGCAATTCAATGTGTATCAAGGGTCTAAATCCTCATAGTCCTAAAAAAATTTGTTCGTGTGAAACTTTTTTTACTTTTTATACAGAATATCACACGATCTCACGTCTCTTTCAAATGGTTTTTTATTCTTTGTAAGTTAGCTCTTGACTACGTAAGTGGTAAGTTTTTTTTTATGATTTCTCCGACGAAAATATAAAAAAAAAACATTTTTTTATATTTCGAATTGACGGTTGAGGGTCAACTGTTTGTCCGGACTAAATCTCTGGAACGGCTGAACCGATTTTAATGGGACTTTCACTGTAAGAAAGAAGAGTTCATGTAGCAACATATAGGCTTAAATTACGTGGGAACCATGTATTTTTTATCCCGAACAAAATACATGGTTCCCACGTAATTTAAAAAAAAACGGAATGTTAAAATTTTAATTTGAATTTTTACATTGCACTAGTGCACTATGGCATAGCATCGTCCCCTCACCGCCACACGTTACATATCGCCGACCGAATGCTGCGGAATTTAATGTGTTTATTGCTTTATTATGTACCACTGGTGGCACGGTGGTTGGTTTGTTCCGTTACCAGTTGTTAGGTTCAGGGTTCGAGGAACTTAGTGTCAGTTTTTGACGGTTTTTGATGGCCTCCGTGGCGCAGTGGTATGCGCGGTGGATTTAATGACGGAGGTCCTGGGTTCGATTCCCGGCTGGGCCGATTGAGGTTTTCTTAATTGGTCCAGGTCTAGCTGGTGGGAGGCTTCGGCCGTGGCTACCACCCGACCGACAAAGACGTACCGCCAAGCGATTTAGCGTTCCGGTACGATGTCGTGTAGAAACCGAAAGGAGTGTGGATTTTCATCCTCCTCCTAACAATTTAGTCCGCTTCCATCTTAGATTACATCATCACTTACCATTATGTGAGATTGTAGTCAAGGGATAACTTGTAAAGAATAGAATAGAAAGTTAAATTTCACTTATCAAAAAGTTACTTATCACCAACCACGTAAACAATATAATGTTCTTGCTTATCATAATTATCAGATTCTTGTCATCGCTATAGGCTCCGTTATTATGGCTAAAGGGTTAAGGAGCTTAAACCCAGCATGCTGGTCCATTGACTGCTAACTCAACTTATTTTACGTGAAGATGCAGTATAAGATACCCACACACACATAAAACCACACACGTTAGTGTGTGTATGTATGTATGTGTGTATACATTCATACATAACGACAAAGGTGCTTGGAGGCCGTTGGATCAGCTTCCACCTTCACACAGGAAATAAAACTATAAGAAATTGTAATTGTTATTAAATGTAAATTATAATACTGTATGACTTTTTCAAAAGAGCAACTGTTGAGTTTCTTGCCGGTATCTTCTCAGCAGAACCTGCCTTCCGAACCGGTGGTAGAATCTTTACAAATAGTCAACTGACGTGTCAAAAGTGCTTGTAAACTGAGCCTACTTGAAATAAATTAATTTTGAATTTTTGACATATACATACAATCATACATACAGATGTTATGTTGGCTATGGCTCTAAGAGTGAGGTTTTCTGTCACCGGCACCATCGTGCCAAAAAGAAGGTCTCAAGAATGATATTTGTAATAACTCGTATGTTTTAACTAGTAAAGATTTGTATTTTTTTTTTTATTCTTAACAAGTTAGCCCTTGACTACAATCTCACCTGATGGTAAGTGATGATGTAGTCTAAGATGGAAGCGGGCTAACTTGTTAGGAGGAGGATGAAAATCCACACCCCTTTCGGTTTCTACACGGCATCGTACCGGAACGCTAAATCGCTTGGCGGTACGTCTTTGCCAGTAGGGTGGTAACTAGCCACGGCTGAAACCTCCCACCAGTCAGACCTGGACCAATTAAGAAAATCTCAATTTTCCCAGCCGGGGATCGAACCCAGGACCTCCGTCTTGTAAATCCACCGCGCATACCACTGCGCCACGGAGGCCGCCGAAATATTTGTATTATTAAATTAATCAAATGGTGGTGGAGTTATTAGGAAGATGTTGAAATTTACCCATACCTCTGACGGTTTCTACGCATTATCGTAACTTTTAAACGGCTCAACCGATTTTCATCAAACATGTCTAAGAACACTCGCACATAGGTCACCTATAATACAAAAAAATCATCTTGAGTTTTCTTCCCCTTTTTTTTGCGTTGGGGGTTAAAAATCAAATAACTATAAAACATCAAGACAAATAACCACCGAATGTTTCGCATTCCTTAAATAGTAGATTACAAATAGTAGATTGTTATACAAGGGGCTAAAAAGACCCATTATATACGAGGTATTTTTAGGGCCCGAGACGTAAGGCGAGGGCCGCCTATATAGAAACCGAGTTTATAATGGGTTTAGCCCCACGTGTTACACTCTGCTTTTCACTACGATTGCGAGAAAATAAAATAGTTTAGTTCAATATTCAATGATTTATTTTAATTGAAAATTAAATGTACAAAGTCTACAATTTTGGATATTAAGGAAGATGCTTTTACTCAGTAAAGTAATTTCCGACTACCGTGAAGATGAATAATGAGTATGTGAGGTAAACGTGGGAGATAATAGTTTAAAAAACTCCTTTCGTAAGTGAATCCATTCGTTTTTGTTTTCTCCAGTTATTAAATTTTTCCAGGCTACCCTTCATCATTATCAACCCATATTCGGCTCACTGCTGAGCTCGAGTCTCCTCTCAGAACGAGAGGGGTTAGGCCTTAGTCCATTACGATGGCCCAATGCAGATTGGCAGATTTCACACACGCAGAGAATTAAGAAAATTCTCTGGTATGCAGGTTTCCTCACGATGTTTTTCCTTCACCGTTTGAGACACGTGATATTTAATTTCTTAAAACGCACACAACTGTTTTACAACATTTCAATTAGTCTTTAATTTGTACCCCACGGGGACAAGCAAAGATCGTTGACAATACAGCCTGAGTTTTACGACATTTTTAGAGACTTATGATTGGATTGTTTGTTCGTTTTCTTTTGTTCAATGCATGTCAGTAACATGAAGAAATTATGCAATGTCGTAAAACACATGCTGTATGGTCAACGATCTTTGCTTTTCAGGGACAAATTAAAGATTAATTAAAAATGTCATAAATGTTTAAGCAAACTTTTTTGATAAAGTAATTATTTAATTATTAAAATAGAATTATAACTGTGCCGTGGGAGACTAACATTCCGAAGGACCACAGTATAAAGGTGAATAATTATAATGACCTAACAAATGAACTAACTTAAAATGGCTATGTAGTTAGTCTGTACGCCGTAGAAGTAGGTGCGAGAGGATTACCAACAAAATCTCTCTATAACTTGCTTAAAGACCTTGGCCTCTCTAGAAGTGCAGCTAGTTCTATATTAGAACGAGTATCCAAAGCTGCTCTAATAGGATCTTACCAAATTTGGCGGCAGGAGAACAACACGAGCAGAGAAGGGGAGTGTTGATCGATCGTCAAGGAATTCCTTAACCCTACATCCTGTAGTCACAAGTTCAGGACTCTGCTCGGAGGTTTTCTCTCCTCTCCATGGAATGCTAAGATATTCGTCTCTTTTTTTTAGATATAAGTAAATTGCCGAGTGGTTAGGGTAGCCTAGGGCTGGGGAAGGGCATTTCTATTTCAGTCTGCACAAAACGAGGTAGATCTGTCTATCGCAGGCGCTCATACTATGATGTTTGTAAATACCGTTGAAATATTCTTTATTATGAACAGAAAAGTGTTGCGCGAAAACGTACCTTATTTACAGCGTCTTAAGGTGCATATTAATGAAAACGGGATGAATGGTATGTATTTAATAATACACAAACAGATTGTCACTATTACGAAGTACGGTCAGACAAATATTGCATGTGTTTTTAGGGTTCTGTATCTTTAAAAAAGCCGTGATAGCCCAGTAGACCTTTGCCTCTGATTTGGAGGGCGTAGATTCGAATTCGGTCCGAGGCATGCACCTCCAACTATTCAGTAATGTGCATTTCAATAAATTAAATATATATGTCGGAGGATTGGATGGTATGATCTTAGATCTTATTGATTAGGTGGCGATATCTGTTAGAAACGTCAAAGAGTGTGTGTCGTTTATCTATCAGTTGTTTGTCTGTGGACGTCTGTCAGTTAGTGATCTGTGGGAGAGCTCGCGGTGGATTTCAAGTGTATTCGTTTGAGCGCTTTGACTGGATCTGGTCAGTTTCGCAGTGTGTTAAGGAATTGGGTGAGTCAGTTATCCGTATAGTGAGCCATGATAATAATAAATTGCATTGTTTCTTACTTAGCTGGAAGCCAACACGAGCGGGGATGGGGAGTGTTTGATATCAGTAAAAGGGCCCTTTAACCCAGCCAATGACGGTTGCCAGCCCGTAATCCCGCTCGTGCTTGACTACCTGCCCTATCATAGATAACCCTGGTTTACATGTGATGGTATCAGCGCTGTATTTGATCAATATTGTAGTTGGAGGGTAGCATAAAGCATAGTGAAACAGTATTAGCAAGTTAAATAGTCGTTCCAGTAATGATTGATAGTGTTACTTTGTTTACTGCCATCCTTGACATGTAAAGGTTTTTTTTTATTATTATTCTTTACAAGATAGCCCTTGACTACAATCTCACCTGATGGTAAGTGATGATGCAGTCTAAGATGTAAGCGGGCTAACATGTTAGGAGGAGGATGAATATCCACACCCCTTTCGGTTTCTACACGACATCGTACCAGAACGCTAAATCGCTTGGCGGTACGTTTTTGCCGGTAGGGTGGTAACTAGCCACGGCCGAAGCCTCCCACCAGCCAGACCTGGACCAATAAAGAAAATCTCAATCTGCCCAGCTGGCGATTGAACCCAGGACCTCCGTTTTGTAAATCCACCGCGCATACCACTGCGCCACGGAGGCCGTCAAGTTAGTTAGGCCGCGCTAGTAGCTTGCAACTATAAAACACTTAGGAGATGTGATTATTTTCATTTCAAAAGTCAAAAGATTCATTTATTTCAAGTATGCTTAGTTTACATTTGAAATGTCAGGTAACGTAAACAGTTAACGTAACAAAGAAAGAAAGAAGGAATTTTTTTTATTTGGACACACACACACATAATACACAAAAGACAACAAATACTTAAAACAAAAGAAAGTAATTTTAAAAATATAGTGAACTAATAATTTAAATATATTAAACTAATAAAATTAAATCAAAAAAAAAAAAAAATGATGTGTGTGGTAACAAAATGGTCACCACTTAGCATGTGCTACGGTAGTGGTGATAAGTAAAGCCAAAAACCACGTAGCGTCTGCTAGTCTATACTAATATTATAAAGAGGAAAACTTTATTTGTATGTTTGTTTGTTTGATTGTAATGAATAGGCTCAAAAACTACTGGACCGATTTTAAAAATTCTTTCACCATTCGAAAGCTAAATTATCCACAAGTAACATAGGCTAAATTTTATTTTGGAAAAAAATAGGGTTCCGTAAGATATTTGGACACAAGGTGTAAAAAATCAACCAGAAAAGGAGGGTAGGAGAGGTAGGAGTAAGGTAGGGGTAGGGTAGGGGTAGGATAGGGGTAGTGAAAAGTTTACATCGAGTTTCACGCGTACGAAGTCGCGGGCGTCGGCTAGTAATTTATAAACACATATTATTTCACCAAATAAATGTATTCCAATAAAAGGGAGAGACCTTTGTAATATGAGTGTGATTTTAATGAATGTTTTTGTTGTCGGTACGTGGGACCGCGCGGTAATTCGGTGTATATTTATGGGCATTTTGGGAATTATACCCATTGTTTGCCTCGACCCTCGCGCCTCTCTCGCTTCTCTGTTTTCTTAGAACAAAAGCTTGCATTCGCCAGACATACATTTTAAAGTCAAAGCCGAAAGTCGAAGTCAAAATCCATTTAATTCAATAATTAGGCTTAGTATACAAGTGATAGAGAGCCGTGATAGCCTAGTAGATATGACCTCTGCCTCCGATTCCGGAGGGTGTGGGTTCGAATCCGGTCCTGGGCATGCACCTCCAACTTACCAGTTGTGTGAATTTTAAGAAATTAAATATTATGTGTCTCAAACGTTGAAGAAAAACATCGTGAGGAAACCTGCATGCCTGAGAATTTTCTTAATACTCTGCGTGTGTGAAGTCTGCCATTTGGGCCAGCGTGGTGGACTATTTTTTTTTTTTTAATAATATATTTCAACAATACACATCACTATCTAGCCCCAAAGTAAGCATACAGAGTAGCTTGTGTCATGGGTGCTAAGATAGTTGATATTATAATATTAATATAAAATTATATACTACATATACATACGTATATAATGTATAAATACACACAGACACTGGAAAACACCCATGCTCATCACACAAATGTTTTCCAGTTGTGGGAATCGAACCCACGGCCGTGGATGCAGAAAGCAGAGTCACTACCCACTGCGCCACGCGGCCGTCAAAATTAGCCTAACCCCTCTTATACTAAGAGGAGACTTGTGCTCAACAATGAGCCAAAAATGGGCTGATAATGATGATGAAGACAGGGTCAGACCTCGCTTATTATAGGAGAGGGAATATGGAACTATCACACTGGTCAAATGCGGTAGCCGGAATAGCGGTTATATAATGATTTATTTATTTTGCTATCATCCGCGAAAATTCGGCGAACCCATGCGACAACGTCACCTTTGCAACTTTGCAATTGCACGTTGTAGAGTCAACATCTCCTGAGGATGCTCCGGTTTCGGAGTGAAACGTACGTAGAGAGTATTTCGTCGGACCTGGGTGACGTTGTCGCATGGGTTCGCCGAATTTTCGCGGATGATAGCAAAATAAATAAATCATTATATAATCATGATGAACTTCCGCAAAGTAACGCCTGCTTCTATCCAATACGGAATAGCGGTGTTTTGCTACGCACTTCTGTAGAACGGCGTAGCAACGTATGTAGCATGTGCTACGACGTAGACGACTACAATATTCATCTACGAGTATACTACGGTAATGAAATTTTTTTTTTTATTCTTTACAAGTTAGCCCTTGACTACAATCTCACCTGATGGTAAGTGATGATGCAGTCTAAGATGGAAGCGGGCTAACTTGTAAGGAGGAGGATGAAAATCCACACCCCTTTTGGTTTCTACACGACATCGTACCGGAACGCTCGCTTGGCGGTACGTTTTTGCCGGTAGGGTGGTAACTAGCCACGGTGGAAGCCTCCCACCAGCCAGACCTACACCAATTAAGAAAATCGGCCCAGCCGGGGATCGAACCCAGGACCTCCGTCTTGTAAATCCACCGCGCATACCACTGCGCCACGGAGGCCGGAAATAATGAAATCACACTAATATTTTATAGGCGAAAGTGTGTGTGTAAGTGTGTAAGTATGTTTGTTCCTTCTTTACTCAGCGGCTACTGATGCGATTTGACTAAAATTTGGAATGGAAATAGATTTGACTCTGGATTCATACATAGTTAACTTTTCACCCTGGAAAAATCTATGGTTTTGTAAAAAACTTGATTCCACGCTGAATTTGTAAAAAACTGAATTCATCGTAGAAGAAGTCACTAGCGTCCTCTAGTATGAAATAAATTTTATTGCTAAAATAAGTATTTTTACAATAGTGCAGGGGAACCTGAATTAAGTTTGAAAAACCTTTATCTCAGGCTCCTCGCTCGGTAATGATTATGTTGTTTTTAGGGTTCCGTAGTCCACAAGGAACATTTATAGTGTCGCCATGTCTGTCTGTCTGTTAGCGGTTTAACGCAGAGATTATTACCACTAGAAAAATGTAGCGTCGTAAAATAAAATTTAGAAATGCTTATTTATTTATTTGTTCACAGATTATCCATTGTCTCCATATTAAATTCAACAAACCTATTATTTTATAGCTGTTTTTAACACGCTTATATTAGCTTCACTTGTAACTATGTATGTAAGAAAATGTTAAAATCTTAATTTGATCCACTTCCCGGTCTTCGATTAGGATGAAATTTTGCACACGCTCTGAGTTCTGATGACAATACATGACTAGCTAAGAAACGTCATTACAAATCCAATATGGCGGCCTTCCCAATAACTTTAACTACGTAGGAAAGACAAATCTTGGAATCTCAATTTGATCCACTTCCCGTTCTTCGTGTAAGGTGAAATTTTGCACACGCTCTGAGTTCTGATGACAATACATGACTAGCTAAGAATCGTCATTATAAATCCAATATGGCGGCCTCCCCAAGATGGACTGGCTGTTTGAAACCCACCCCCATGATATGGAAATCAAATGAAAGGGTTTTCTGTCAGGAATACGAAAAAAAGATACGTGAATTAAATCCTATGTGGTGGACGACCAATGATCTTCTATAGGACCTGTCTCACTAGATTTTACCCCTCTGTGAAACTATATGATCATGATCTAAGTATATTAAAATTAACGTGTGTGTATTATGATTTACACAGAATGGTGTTACTTATTTTCGTGGTGTGAGTTTACCTCGTCCCCCTCAAAAAACGACAGACAATTTTGTTGGTGAATTTGGGTGGGACACTGTTCCATAGGTCTGAGGTCTCGGTATAAGAATCCGCATGAAATATTTATAGATATCAAAGATTTTATCACAGCGACGTGTCAAAGCAATGCACGTTCAAATAGCCGCTTGCCAGAATTTATGACATAATAAGGCTCAGTTCACACTAGCGTAAGCCCAAGCTTCCTGACATGTTTTTACATGTCATATTATACTTTAGGACACCTGTGACTTCGCCCGCGTGATATTCACAAATAGGAGAATAAACTACTGACTCGATTTTGAAAATTCTTTCATCAATGGAGTGTTCCATTATCAGCAAGTAACGTAGGTTATAGTTTGTCCTCAAAAGGGAATGCCCGCTTGCCAACAACATCGGACCAGAGAACTCAGGTATACCCCCGTGTAAAATATATGGAGATGATAATATGATGTATAAATAACGAAAAACTCAGGCACCTATATAGTCAAAGATCTTAGCTTATACCTGTTGCAAACAAATTAAAGATGAATTAAAAATGTCGTAAAACGTTGTAGCAAACTTTTTTGTGATATTATGGAATTATCAAGACTTTTTTACATATAAGTTAATTGCCGGGTGGCTAGGGAAAGCCTGGGGGGTTATAGGTTTGGGTGTACTCTTCTATAACAAGATCCCCTTTTTCTAATAAAGAGCTAAAGTTAACAGAAATACGGGAAGAATCTCTTACAGAGTGGGAAAAAGAATGGAAAGAAGTAGGAAAAGGAGCATGGACGAGGGAGTTAATAACTGATCTCAAACGCTGGTTTAACAGAAAACACGGAGAGGTGGATCGCTGGCTCACGCAGGCGCTTAGTGGTCACGGGGTGTTCAACACTTATCTATTCGCAATTGGGAAAACCCCAACAGACAAGTGCTACTTTTGCGGAGAGGAAGACACCCCAAGACATGCCATTTTTGAGTGTCCGGCTTGCGCGGATCTGAGATTGGTGGCACAGGGAACGCACAGCGCCGTAAGCTCTCGAAACTTAGTAACACGTATGCTGAATAGCGAAAAAGAGTGGCACGCATACGCGCAAATGATGAAAGAAACAATGAGGAGAAGAGAGGTTCGAGAAAAAGATGAGAAAAAGAAGAGAGAAAATTCTTAAGAGGGGGGCATGAAGTAATGCATTGCGGTCCCGTGCCACCCTTGGAGTAGAGGAGGTTATTTTAGTCCGTGCAAGTCGGACATGCCCTGTCAACAGGCAGGAGTCCGCAGGGATTTTTTCCTCCTCAAGGAAAAAAAAAAAAAAAAAAAAAAAATAACAAGATCCCCAAGACTGTGATAGACCTGCAAATGCATAGCTCTAAGCAATGTGTTAAAAACATTTACTTAGTCGAGGTTACTACAACATTGATGAGTTCTCCAATGATAAAAATGCTTGGAGGCCGTTGGATCAGCTTCCACCTTCACACAGGAAGTAAAACTATACGAAATTGTAATGTTGTCATCAATTGTAAATTATAATATTGTATTTTTTTTAAAAAGAGCAACTGTTGAGTTTCTTGCCGGTATCTTCTCAGCAGGACCTGCCTTCCGAACCGGTGGTAGAATCTTTACAAATAGTCAACTAACGTGTCAAAAGTGCTTGTAATACTTGATATAAATGAATTTTGAATTAAAATGCACATAATTGAAAAGTTGGAGGTGCATGTCCCGGACCGGATTCGAACTTACACTTTCACAATCAAAGGCAGAGGACATATCCACTGAGCTATCGCGGCTTTGATAAAAATACACAATATATAAAAGATACAAGTACCTATACAAAACAGGCGGGATTTTTCAAAGCGGCGGCCATTTTTGTTCCAAGCATGTAATAGCCAAAGTTGTACAGTTATAGACTTTGTTTAAGTAACTTGGGGCAGTAATACTGTTTCTCGAGACAGCTGGGTTACGGAGAAATTATGGAACGTACATATAATGTAACATACTAGAGTCTGCCTACGACTTTGTTGTGTGAACTTTGCTATTAGTCCAGGAATTGAGGAATATTTTTACAATTGATTACTATCATTATCATCATCATTATCAATCCATATTCGGCTCACTGCTGAGCTCGAGTCTCCTCTTAGAATGAGAAGGGTTAGGCCAATAGACCACCTCGCTGGCCCAATGCGGATTGGCAGACTTCACACACGCAGAGAATTAAGAAAATTCTCTGGTATGCAGGTTTCCTCACGATGTTTTTCCTTCACCGTTTTGAGACACATGATATTTATTTCCTAAAATGCACACAACTGAAAAGTTGGAAGTGCATACCCCGGACCGGATTCGAACCCACTGCCTCCGGAATCGGAGGTAGAGGTCATACCCACTGGGTGATGGCCCAGTGGGTATGACCTCTGTTCTTCTAGTTGAGGAATTTTGGACGAAAAATGATCCTCCGAAATTCCTCAGTGCCTGAAGACTAAAGTCTTCGAACAGTGCGTGTTGCCAGTGATGACCTATGGTTCCGAGTGGTATCTATGTCTATCTATGAGGCTCAATAATTATTACTAACTTACTGTTTATTTTGCAATGTTCACTTTGTCAACTGTTATTGTTTCGATAGTTGTTTCAGCCAATGGTCTTATAGCAAAAAGCTTGGACCAACATCAGAAGCTTTCGCTTAACTGTTGGATCAAGAGTCGGATACAGAAGGCAGTGACTCTTGAGACGGCGCGTATTGTGAGGAGGGTCCTCACTCTGGAGCCTTGACCACCGGTTGCTTGGGCACTCAAATGTCCCGCAGCGGGAGGGTTGATTATTTTTGATTTTTAATAGTGTTCTGTATTATTTATTAAGACTCTCATTTATTTAACATTATTACAAATACAAAATATATTACAAAAAACTATTGAAAATTTATAAAAAAAAATTCAACACTCCCACTGCAGGATATTTGAGTGGTCAGGGCTCCAGAGTGAGGAACCTCCTCATAAAACGCGCCGTCTCAAGAATCACAGCCTTCTGTATCCGACTCTTGATCCAACAGTTAAGTGAAAGCTTATTTATTATTATTAAACATTGTTAAAATTTAAAAATCAATAACTTGTTCTCAGCAGAACCTGCCTTCCGAACCGGTGGTAGAATCTTTACAAATAGTCAACTGACGTGTCAAAAGTGCTTGTAAACTGACCCTACTTGAAATAAATGATATTTTTAATTTGAATTTTGAATAATTATTACTATATGCCCGCCAAGCCACATTGAAACAGCGTGGTGAATATAAACATCAAACCCCTTCTCCCATATAAAAGAATAGGCCTGCGCCCTGCATAGAACCATAAAAAAGGCGAATAATAAAACACTAACAGAGTTAAAAAACCATTTCAAAAAAACCAAAATTAACTACACTCCAAAGTTTATTCACTCAAAAAATCGATTACTCGCTAAAAAACACAGACTACTAATAAAATACACAAATATTAAGAACCATTGAAAATTTTGCGAGGCCAAATTTCGTTCCTCTATATAGTGAGTAGGCTGTTGTGCGAGCGGGACGAAAGATACCCAAGTGCGAGAGAGATGACGCTACAGCGTGAGCTACGCCTAATCAATGCATACAACCTTCCTGCAGAGGTTCTAGTGTACCGCGCGTGTCCGTTAGAGACGGTACTGTCCGTTGCTATATTAATTATTAAAAAAAAACAAAGCCAAATCCAATAAAAAAAAGTTCACATCCCCCTAAACACTAAGCAACTGGAATGCAGCTCATTAAAAAAACAAATCAATAAAAAAAAAAATAACAAGAGATTGTGGTTAATTCGTAGCGACGCTACGCGTTCGGTATTTAGTTCGCTACGAATTTGCGAATATACGTATAAATGTGGCATAAATAAGGATATAGTGGTTTTTTACGTGTTTTTTCATAAAATTTGCGACGTTTTTAACGGATTTTCGTGACGAGGGAGGGGGTGGAATTTGCTCCGTGCCTGAGTTCTTTGTTCTGTTCCGATGCACTGTATATTGGAGAGGCGCTCCGTGGAAAAAGGTAGTATGTGCCACCTGCGCCATTTTAACTTATGTTGTACGTTCCTTTATGCATGACTATGTTGTTTAGTTGTATTTTGTTAATGTTTAACAATCTTCTTCTTTGTTAATATGTGCTAAATAGATTTAGATTGTAAGAAATTTTCAGGTGGAAGAAATATTTGGAAATCCTTTTTAATAAACATTGTCATCCACTGCTGAATAAAAACCTCTTGTATGGACTTCCAAATACAATGGTCTTAAATCACCAGCATGTTTTTGTCTTTGTTAAAATGTGCGTACAATACCTTTAGTTTTACATTGTAACAAATCTTTAGATTGGAGAAAGATTTAAAAATCCTTTTTAATAATCATTAGCCGATGGTTATCCAATGCTGAATAAAAACCTCTTGTATGGACTTCTAAATACAATGGTTTTAAATCACCAGCATGTTTAGGTCTTTGTTAAAATGTATATGCATATAATACCTTTAGTTTTACATTGCAAGAAATCTTTAGATTGGAGAAAGATTTAAAAATCCTTTTTAATAATCATCTTTAACACGATGGACGTCCACTGCTGGACATAGGCCTCTTGCATGGACCTCCAAACACAACGGTCTCGAGCCAGCATCCAGCGGCTCTCTGCAACCCGCTTGATGTCCTCGGTCCATCTAGTGGGGGGTCGACCAACACTGCGCTTTCCGGTGCGGGGTCACCATTCCAGCTTGGAACCCCAACGTCCATTGACTTTTCACTATATGAGCTGCTTATAGTATTATAAGGTTTTAATTTTTTTTTAATAACTTTTTTATAATAATACCTTCAGTTTTAGGTCGTTAGATAGTTAAAATGTGTTTATAAATTATAAATTTATAAATGTTTAAGGATATATATAATTATGTCCAATAAAAGATTATTTATAATAACTGTAAGCCAGTTATTTTAAGATCGTATGAAATTATTATATAGTAATAATATAGTACAAAGAAATTTAATAATCCTTTTTAGGGATATTACAAATTTATTTTTACAGCTATAGCTTCTAGGCCTTTTGAGTCTATGTCAATTTAGAAGTCCCGGATAGTATTAAATGATTACATTTTTAATTAAATTTATTTAATCTACTTTCTTCATTAGTTACTTTTAAAAAATATAGACTTATTAAAAGAAAATTAAGCCTCAATAGCTCAACGGTAAGAGCGGTTGGACTCATCACCGAGGGGTGGTGGTTCGATCCCCGCCCCGTTGGTCTATTGTCGTACCCTCTCCTAGCACAGTCTTTGTCGACTAGGTGGAGGGGAATGGTAATATTGGTCATGTTTAAAAGATACGGCGAATATTAAAAAAAAAATGTATACCCAACAAAGTTAAAAACGTAAAGCATTATTTATTAATTACATATATAATGTGGTAACAAGAAAATTTATTAAAAAATATTTTTGGTGTTCCTTATCTACAATCGAAGTGAGGATGATTTTTATCGTCTATCCCATGGTGTGGGTTATCGTTATCGGTATTTTTTGCATTACTTATGGGATTAAAGTGCTAACTTAATATACGGAACCTTACTCTGCGCATGGCCCGACACGCACTTTGCCGGATTTTTAATTTTTAACAATGATAATAAACTACAAAAAAATTCAACTCACTGAGGGACATTTGAGTAGCCAAGCAACCCAAAGCCCTTGGGCTCCAGAGTGAGGAACCTCCTCACAATATGCGCCGTCTCAAGAATCACTGCCTTCTGTATCCGACTCTTGATCCAACAGTTAATCGAGAGCTTCTTAAGGTGTTGGTCGAAGCTTTTCGCTATAAGACCATTGACTGAAACAACTATCGGAACAATAATAGTTGACTCAACATTATTTAGGTTGCATCAATGAATAGCTTTCATTATCTAGATATCTATACTATAAAGCTATCTGTACTATATATCTATACTATATTATAAAGCTGAAGAGTTTGTTTGTTTGTTTGAACGCCCTAATCTCAGGAACTACTGCTCCGATTTGAAAAATTATTTTAGTGTTAGATAGCCCATTTATCGAGAAAGGCTATATGCTATATATTATTCCCATACTCATACAGGAACGAGAACTACGCGGGTGAAACCGCGCGGCGTCAGTTAGTTCAAAATATATGCCAAAGCTTATGGCAGTTTATACATTGTGATTTTCGTTAACATCAGGCTTCGCAGAATACGAAAAATGCAGTTTTTATTGACTAACGGACGTTAGACTTCGTCCGCGTGGAAATCAATGTAAAATTTCAACCCTTATTTTAAGGGTTGAATTTTTAAAATTTCTTTTCGAATTTTTGTAATGATTTATGAACAAATTTTTAAAACTCTATAAATGAAGGATTTTCCATACACACTTTCAACCTCTATTTCACCCTCTTTTATAATTTATATTAGGTGGCTATATCTGATATACATCAAAGTTAGTGAATAGGTCTGCTGATCCGTTCCGCCATTGAGGCGTGATTAAGTGACAAGCATCCATAAAATAGTCGTTAAGTTTTACGACATTTTCCAATTTCCTACGCAATTTCGCGAGAACCTTCTAAAAAGTATTAAAAAACATAAAAAGATGGATGAAATCGGTTAAGTCGTTCCCAAGTTATGGCGTGACTAAAGGGAATAGGGATTTTTATTTATACACTAGCAAATGCCCCGGTCACACGCGTATTTCCCGTTCCTGTGGGAATACGAGGGTAAAGCTATAGACATCCACTGCAGGACATAGAACTTTTGTAGTCACTTCCAAACATCACGATACTGAGCCGCCTGCAGCCAGCGAATGTCTGCAACCCGCTTGATGTCGTCAGTCCATCTGGTGGGGGTCGACCAACACTGCGCTTCTAACGCGACTGATAGATACCTTTGGTTCTTCAGCGCATCTCCTCAGTTCGCGTTGTGGATCACAGAAAGACCAAATAGCGAAATTCGCGTCGTGGTTGACATGCTATTCGATCTCAACGTGTTGTGGCAATGAAGAAAAGCCATGACGCGTATGGAATATTATTTGATTACGACGCACACTTTACATATTTCTGTGATTGCCACAACGCGTCGTGCGCGTTTTCTTTTGAGCCATAACACGAATTTCGCCATGTAGATTTTTACTGTGACCACAACGCGTTGTGAGCTATTTTTCTGCTCACTGAGCGTTTTCAATATAATATAACATATAACTATAAAGCCTCCAACTAAAATTTTCTAAATATCTTCAATGTGCATAATTTGACCTGTTACAGTTTTATTATAAATATTGATTTCACCCTTCCCTTTAAGGCTTTTGAGCCAATACTTAATATCTATACTAATATTAATCCGTGATAGTCCAGTGGATATGGCCTCTGCCTCCGTTTCCGGAGGGTGTGGGTTTGAATCCGGTCCCGGGCATGCACCTCCAACATTTCAGTTGTGTGCATTTTAAGAAATTAAATATCACGTGTCTCAAACGGTGAAGGAAAACATCGTGAGGAAACCTGCATACCAGAATTTTTTTTTTATTCTTTGCGTGTGTGAAGTCTGCCAATCCGCATTGGGCCAGCGTGGTGGACTAAGGCCTAATTCCTCTCATTCTGAAAGGAGACTCGAGCTCAGCAGTGAGCGGAATATGAGTTGGTAACGAATACTAATATTATAAAGCTGAAGAGTTTGTTTGTTTGATTGAACGCGCTAATCAGCAACTACTGGTCCGATTCAAAAAGTTCTTTCAGTGTTAGATAGCCCATTTATCGAGGAAGGCTATAGGCTATTTAATATCCCCGTATTTCTACGGGAACGGGAACTACGGGGGTGAATCCACGCGGCATCAGCTGGTTATTACATATATGAGAAAACCGTCCATATTGATTAGCTAACCAAATTACCTTAAACAAAAACATTTGTTTTAGACATGTTTAATAATGTAACTATATACAATAGGTATACAAGTAGGTATGAGGGGAAAAAGCAATTTTCCTGTAATATCATAATTTGTATGCCTCGTATACATCTGGAGCCGCTGGCTATGTTTTCTCTCGATTTTTACCATAAAATGGTGGAATTTATTTACTAATGCCTCAGACCAATTATAGAAGGACCTACTTGTAGAATATGTACCCAGGGAAGTCACTGGCCCTTAAGACACGGGCTTACCTAGTTTAAGGGCCAGGACGTCATTGCTATGTATGTACTGAGTTTATTCAAATAAAACAATTCTTATCTTATCTTACCTGTATCGCACTCACAGTCACAAACAAAATTGTCTGTCATTTTCTGAGGAAAACGTGCTTAGATTTGGTATATATTTTATACTAAACTAGACGTTTGTGCCCGTTTTTTACACCATTCAACTACACAAAAAGGTATTTTTACGGAGCTCTTTAACCGACGAACACGATTACAACTATTCAACATCGATTATATAGATACACTTTTTATAATCGCTTTAGATCGTTGATCATATACTTTGACAGAAAAGATACGTCTAACGAGGCAGGTCCTATATAATAAGTGGTCTGAGACTAATGCCTATTCAAAAGATTTTTTGTTTTGCTACACTGTATATATACGACCTCCGTGGCGCAGTAGTATGCGCGGTGGATTTACAAAACGGAGGTCCTGGGTTCGATCCCCGGCTGGGCAGATTGAGATTTTCTTAATTGGTCCAGGTCTGGCTGGTGGGAGGCTTCGGCCGTGACTAGTTACCACCCTACCGGCAAATGACGTACCACCAAGCGATTTAGCGTTCCGGTACGATGCCGTGTAGAAACCGAAAGGGGTGTGGATTTTCATCCTCCTCCTTACAAGTTAGCCCGCTTCCATCTAAGACTACATCATCACTTACCATCAGGTGAGATTGTAGTCAAGGGCTAACTTGTAAACAATAAAAAAAAATAAAAAAAATACTACTGATAGACCCCTGTTTCACCCGCAATGTTCCCATTCCCGTGGGAATAATGATGATAGTAATACCTTGTACTTTTCTCTAAAGGCCTAGTTTGAACGTTGAACCAAAAGTGAGAATACACGTAACGAAGTATAACTTGAGCTCTGGACATAGTAGACCCAATACAGGGTGTAAAAAAGAACAATAATTCATAATATTACCATAATTTAGTCCAATTTTGAGTTTTGACGCGTAACTGCGTATATTTTAATGATTTTAACCAATGATTTTAAATTTATTTCGTGGTTGTTCAATATGAATGTTATTTAAACGGGTACATACCACGATAAATAGCCGTGGTAGCCCAGTATAGCCGTGGTAGCCCAGTGGATATGACCTCTGCCTCCGATTCCGGAGGGTGTGGGTTCGAATCCGGTCCGGGGCATGCACCTCCAACTTTTCAGTTGTGTGCATTTTAAGAAATTAAATATCACGTGTCTCAATCGGTGAAGGAAAACATCGTAAGGAAACCTGCATACCAGAGAATTATCTTAATTCTCTGCGTGTGTGAAGTCTGCCAATCCGCATTAGGATCCGCGTGGTGGATTATTGGCCTTACCCCTCTCATTCTGAGAGGAGACTCGAGCTCAGCAGTGAGCCGAATATGGGTTGATGACGACAATACCACGATAAAAAAACGAGATTTTTAATGTCGATATTTTGTATATTTGCGTATATTTTGTTCTAACCATGATTTTTTTATTTTTTGGACAAAAGTAAAAGGCATTACCATCTGAAATATATTTATTAATAATAATATTACAAATATTTGCTGAATTTTGGGTTACAATGGGTCTTATATTATAGAAAAAAATTCCAACACAATATACTGATTAAATCAGTGTACAATTTACGTATTGTTTGTTGATTTTACAATAATATGTTATACTTATTTAAAAACAAATTAAATTAAACAATTAATGAATACCTGAAATAATTTAATAAAATAACCAAAGTGATGCATAAACGCGTAACTACTTCCAAATATCAAACGATGAAAACCTTTTTTTGCACTTAGTACCATAAGCAAATGTCATTCTTCCAAAATCAACTTGAGACGCATGGGTAATACGTACATACGTTCGAAAAACATTACCCTCCTTCTGTCGCAGTCGGGTAAAAAAGAAAATATACAGTTTTCGAGATAATAGAACGGCTTCATTATTCGCATATAAATGTCAATTGACACACATTATATTATGTATGACATAGAATAGATTTAGTCGATCAATTGACTCGGTTTTTTGCTTCGTCATCGTTTCTTTTGTTAGATACAGTTATGAGAAAAATTCAAATAAAAGAGCCGTTTCAGCTATACCTAGTTTTCTAGGGCCACTAGCTTTAACCTGCGGTTTTGCTCGCGCTAAATTCGGGATGACTAACTGTGTACCTATTTGAACTTTTACCTTGAAAACTACATAAAACATTCATCTGCGCAAGTTAATTAGTTTTAAAAATATTGGTAAAGAATATTATACCTAAAGACCTTTAAATATAGTCCAGCTAGCTGACGCCCGCGACTTCGTTCGCGTGGAATTCAGTTTTTCACAAATTCCACGGTAGCTATGGATTTTTCCGGGATCACAAGTAGCCTATGTGTTAATCCAGAGTAAAATCTATTTCCATTACAAATTTCAGCCAAATCGCTTCAGTAGCCGCAGTGTAAAAGAGAAACAAACATACTTACACACTTACACACAAACTTTCGCCTTTATAATATTAGTGTGATATTCAATAAAATTCCAAATTCAGGGCAAATTCAACCTTAACGATTGAGTTTAAGGTTGAATTTGCAAATGCGACTACTTGAATTGAGTGCCAAGAAGTTGTGTTTGGCACTCATTGAGTGAATACGTTTTTTGGTCGCTGATTGCACAATTGTGCATTAACTTTTTAATAGGAGATCGATACACTATCTATACTAATATTATAAAGCTGAAGAGTTTGTTTGTTTGTTTGAACACGATAATCTCAGGAACTACTGGTCCGATTTGAAAAATTATTTCAGTGTTTATCGATGAAGGCTATATATTATCCCCATATTCCTACGGGAACAGGAACCACGCTGGTGAAACCGCGCAGCTTCAGCTAGCTCGTAATAATCTGTTACCATTTAATCGCATTGTCTCTGTCACTCGTACCGAATAACACAATCTGTCTCATTCACTCAAACGAACTCAGATCTACACAATTATCTCTCGCTTAATGCACGACCTCAATACCGGGGCCTGGAGAGGCTTTTACCTGGTTTCTCTTACGTTTGCGCTAACAGGCCGAAACGTTGGGTCTTTAGATGGGATACGTTTTGAAACAATGTGTCAAAGGTCATATTAATTGATGATCATCGTCGCATCGTTATCAACCCATATTCGGCTCACTGCTGAGCTCGAGTCTCCTCTCAGAATGAGAGGGGTCAGGCCAATAGTCCACCACGCTGGCCCAATGCGGATTGGCAGACTCCACACGCGCAGAGAAATTCTCAGGTATGCAGGTTTCCTCACGATGTTTTCCTTCACCGTTTGAGACACGTGATATTTAATTTCTTAAAATGCATACACCTGAAGTGTTGGTAGTGCATGCCCCGGATCGGATTCGAACCCACACTCGTAATTGATGATGAAACATGGATAAAACTCACGTGATGTGTAAGGTCGGTCGGTTGTATACCCGACTAGTTTCGAACCCATATGGGGCCCTTAGTCATGAGCTGGTTCTTGTAACGCGGCACGATCCAGACTGCGAAGCTATATCACGTGAGTTTTGGCCGTGTGTAATCCATTAATATGAATAACACTCACGATAGTTTAAATTCTAAAAAAAATGCTAAAGGTCATAATTACGCGGCATCGTACCGAAACGCTAAATCGCTAGACAGTCTTTGCTGGTAGGGTGGTACCTAGCTACGGCCGATGCCACTAAACCAATCAATCAATCAATCAATCAATCAATATTCATTTATTTCAACTAGGCTTAGTTTACAAGCTCTTTCGAAACGTCAGGTAATTGTAATATTACACTTAAGATCTTATGATAATGGTAATAATAATTAGTCGAAAACTTAAAATTAAAGTAACGAGGGTTCCCAACGCGCCTTGGTCCAAGAAGAGCCAGAGCCATGACATAACTTGACGTTTCAAAAGTGCTTGTAAATTAAGCATAATTGAAATAAATGAAATTTGGATTTGAATTAAGCAAACTTCCACACAAAAATGTTAGAAAATTGTATACCCACACATATTTACAGGACAAGTTGGTTTGGCTGGTGGGAGGCTTCGGCCGTGGCTAGTTACCACCCTACCGGCAACGACGTACCGCCAAGCGATTTAGCGTTATGCTGAGTGGAAACCAAAAGGGGTGTGGATTTTCATCCTCCTCCTAACAAGTTAGCCCGCTTCCATCTTAGTCATCATCACTTACCATCAGGTGAGATTGTAGTCAAGGGCTAACTTGTAAAGAATAAAAAAAAAAGTTAAAAAAGGCTTGAAATCCCCAATTTGCCACTTTGTCAAACAATTGGATATCGCAATACTGGAATTGGAATCCAAAAGTGGAATCAAGTAGCGAACCGTTCCAATTCCTGGAAGTTAGCTTTGCGGGGCGCAGTTAAAGGTGATTTGAATTGCAAAGTAAATTCTCGTCTCGATTTTTCAACCCCCTGATGTAGGGTGTTTTAGAATTCCGTTGGGTTTTTTCCTATACCTTCTACGGCCTCCGTGGCGCAGTGGTATACGCGGTGGATTTACAAGAAGGTCCTGGGTTCGATCCCGGCTGGGCCGATTACCTTATCAGCCGATAGACGTCCACTGCTGGACATAGGCCTCTTGCATGGACCTCCAAGCACAACGATCTCGAGCCGCCAGCATCCAGCAGCTCCCTGCAACCCGCTTGATATCCTCGGTCCACCTAGTGGGGGTGCGGGGTCGCCATTTCAGCACCTTGGGACCCCAACGTCCATCGGCTTTTTGAACTATGTGGCTTGTCCATTGCACTTCAGCTTCGCGACTCACTGAGCTATGTCAATGACTTTGGTTCGTCTGCGGATCTCCTCATTCCTGATTCGATCACATAGAGAAACTCCAAGCATAGCTCGCTCCAACGCCCGCTGAGTGACTTTGAGTCTTCTAATAAGGCCGATTAAGGTATTCTTAATTGGTCCAGGTCTGGCTGGTGGGAGGCTTGGATCGTGGCTAGTTACCACCCTACCGATAAAGACAAGCAATTTAGCGTTCCGGTACGATGTCGTGTAGAAACCAAAAGGAGTGTGGATTTTCATCCTCCTCCTAACAATTCTGTGGGTATCATAACTTTTTTCAATGAAAGCCCCATTTCAGAAATTCCATACAAACATACATACAGACAAAAGTTTTAGAAAATTTGACTGTGAAAATGAAAAGATTGAGTCGTGGGCATGACCTCTGCCTCCGATTCCGGAGGGTGTGGGTTCGAATTCGGTCCGTGGCATGCACCTCCAACTTTTCAGTTGTGTGCATTTTATGAAATTAAATATCACGTGTCGGAATGTGAAGGAAAAACATCGTGAGGAAACCTGCATACCAGAGAATTTTAAGATCTGTGCGTGTGCGAAGTCTGCCAATTCGCATTGGGCCAGCGTGGTGGACTATTGGCCTAACCCCTCTCATTCTGAGAGGAGACTCGAGCTCAGTAGTAAGTTGCCAGTCATGTAATACATTTAATTTCCAAGCTAATTTGTCGTTGATATAGTCACAACACTATAATAATACAGGGATAAAACAATTTATGACACTCGCATATAACGTGGCTTTTTAGTGATGATTTTCCAAACCGGTTCAGTAGATCCAGAGATTACCCCCCACAACAAACTTTACCTCTTTATAATTATAGTATTTTATAAATTACCCTGCTTGTCAGAAGACCTGAAAATTTACGAATTTTTCCATGTTTTTCGCCGCGCTTCTATGCAAGTTTTCCCAAGTTTTTTTGAGCTTTGTGAACGCCACACAATCTAATTTCTCTAAGTTACTGGTCAAAGCGATTTATCTAACCGCTCCCATGAAAATTTGCCTTTGATCTTGAAACCTGATTTTTAAGCGAATTTCAACATAAATTCCTTTAAAAACTTTAGTACATGTTATGAATTAGAATATTAAGAGTTTAAAATCAGTTAAGTTAGCAAAAAGATGTTGTTTTTCGCGTTTGCTCATAATCATAAGATGTTGTTTTTCGCAATTTAATCGACTTCAAAAACGAGGGGTTAATTCGGCGCGAATTTTCAATAAATTTATAAAGAAAAACTAGCTGGCGCCGCGTGGTTTCATCAGCGTGGTTCTCGTTCCCGTAGGAATACGGGAATAATATATAGCTTATAGCCTTTTTCGATAAATGGGCTATCTAAAAAAGAATTTCTAAAATCGGACCAGTAGTTATTGAGATTAGCGCGTTCAAACAAACAAACTCTTCAGCTTTATAATATTATATAGCACTCTTGCGAATTCGCTAGTCTAAGATAAAGTATTTTAATGTCGTTCGTATATTCTAAATCCGTAAAAGCCTCCCCGCAATGCTAAGTGTATCACACATGTGCTACAGTTTGGAAGGCTTCGATATGTGAAGCCTCGATTGCGAGCGAGACGATATGTCAATATTTCTTTTCAATTTCCGGTTGTATATGCTTCTAGATAGAGCCAGCTATGCGAGATTCTCGTTGGGAATATTTAATAGGTTTTTATAGTATTTATATATTATATCTGAAACTATTATTTTATACTCAAAGCATAACAGAGCATTTTAATAGTCTAAAATTTGATTGTAATTTTAAAAAGCTTATATATATATATACTAGCGGACGCCCGCGACTTCGTCCGCGTGAAACTCGATTTAAACTTTCAACTACCCCTATCCTACCCTAATCCTTACCCTACCCTACCATACCTTACCCCTAACCTACCCCTACCCTACCACTTCTATCCTACCTTGGAAAATTGTTTTACTAATAGAAAGCTACGTAATTTGCGAGTGTCATATAAAAATAGATGTTGGCCTATCCTCATAGATACCGGATAAACACAAAAAATTTCATCAAAATCGGTCAAGCCGTTTCGGAGGAGTATGGCAACGCAAACTGGGACACGAGAATTTTATATATTAGAAGTAGACAACGATATATTATCTTCTTCCTTTTGAGGAACGAAACCATTAGCGTAGTATTGGGAATCTCTTGCGTTTTTTGGTCCGTTAATTTTAAAAGATGGGCTGTTTTAGAATTTCCCGTCACGCACGAAACAAAATGGCGTCTTAGGCTCTCCTTACCCTTACTCCTTATTAGCAAATCAATAGGCTACTTTATTAGCTGTAACTAATTGTTTTACTGTCTCTGAGAAAGGCGAGAGTTATATTAATTACTAGCGGACGCCCGTGACTTTGTCTGCGTGAAAATCTATGTAAAGTTTCAACCCCTATTTCACCGCCTCTTATTTATATTTTCGCATGTCTTCTGTTTAATATAAAATAGTCCACTTATCATTTTACAAAATTAAAATTCAAAACATGAACGGGTTATATAAAAAAATACTTCAATCCGTTTTGAAATATCTTGAATTACATTATTTTTACAACTTTAATTGTGTAGTAGGTACACACAATTTTTTGAAAAAATGGTGGACTTTCCATACGCATCTTCAAGCCCTGTTTCGTACCCTTTTACTTTATTATCCCGAAAAAAGTACCTTATTTTTATTCTTGACAAGTTAGCCCTTGACTACAATCAAAGATGGAAGTGGGCTAACTTGTTAGGAGGACGATGAAAATCCACATCCATTTCGGTTTCTACACGACATCGTTCCGGAACACTAAATCCCTTGGCGGTACGTCTTTGCCAGTAGGGTGGTAACTAACGGTCGAAGGCTCCCACCAGCCAGACTTGGACCAATTAAGAAAACCTCAATCGGCCCAGCCGGAGTTCGAACCACTGCGTATGCCACTACATCAAAACTCTCACTCTCAGTCAAAAATACAAAGACATTTCTGGTTTATGTTATACTAGCGGACGCCCGCGACTTCGTCCACGTGGAATTTAGTTTTTCACAAATCCCTCGGGATTTTTTCGGGATAAAAAGTAGCCTATGTCTTAATCCAGACAATAATATATCCCAATACCCAATTTCAGCTAATTCGGTTCAGTAGTTGATGATTTTGATGATATGAATATCATCAAAATCATCAGTTTTCGCAAATCTCGGGAAACCATAAATTTTTCGGGATAAAAAGTAGCCTATGTGTCAATCCAGAGTAAAATCTATTTCCATTCCAAATTTCAGCCAAATCGCTTCAGTAGTAGCGGCGTTAAAGAGTAACAAACATCCAAACATCCATACAAACTTTCGCGTTTATAATATTAGTAGTAGTAGGATAGTAGGAAGTAGGATTTCGCGTTTATAATATTAGACTAGCAGACGCCGCGCGGTTTTACCCGCGTGGTTCCCATTCCCGTAGGAATATGGGGATAATATATAGCCTATAGCCTTCCTCGAGAAATGGGCTATCTAACACTGAAAGAATTTTTCAAATCGGACCAGTAGTTCCTGAGATTAGCGCGTTCAATCAAACAAACAAACTATTCAGCTTTATAATATTAGTATAGATTATATCGTATCGTGTGGTGATCGTGTCGTGGTCGTGAGTCGTGTGGTGTAACGCGTCGCGAGTTCGGCGCCAAGATGGCTACGATACTGTCTACGCCGTAGCGTTTTTGGAAGCTCTTCAGATGTCCTCTTGCTTTGTGTTCTATTTGTTTTTACTCTCTGGCGTCGCTTGTTTCTCTTGATGTTTGTTTGAATTGAAGACCTATGTGCAGTGGGATATTTATGCCATTCAGTTATGTGACTGTTTATACGTTAACCGTGCTTGGTTTATTTTAATTCGTACGGCTAGTCGTAGGTACAAAAAACTTTTATTTGAAAATTTTTAGTTTAGCTTAAAAAAGGGAAAAAAGGATTAAAATATTTACTATTTAATATAAAATAATTGTCAAACATTTTATCTGGATATTAATTATAGGTAATTTTTTTTTCTTTACCCTTATCCCACTTAAGTGGGGTCGGAAAAATATGTCAATCTTTTCCATTCGTCTCTATTACTCGTCAACTCATCATCCGTTCCTTTTACACACATGTCCTCTTTCACACAATCCAACCATCTATAATAATAATTATAGGTAAATACGAGTATGTATAACTATCGGACCCGGTCAAGCTTCGCTTTTACTTATGCGCACTTCTTCTCTATCCCTAACATACCCTACCCTACTCCTACTATAGCCCTACCCTACCCCTACCCTCCCCGTACTCTACCCCTACCATACCCATAAATTACCTCTACCCTAGCCTACGCCTACCCTATCCCTAACTTACCCTACCCTACCCCTACCGTAGGGTAGGGAATAACGAATACAGCCCGTACGACATGAAGCGTCGCATCAGTAATTTTCAATATTATTGAAGTGATGTGGTGATTTATGTTTTAAATATTTTAAAAACTGTTTAAAAATACTAAAGAATTTGGATGGAGTATTTTGTCATTGGGAATCATTCATTATTTTATTAATTTACGTACGATTTACGATGTTATTGCGAAAAATGTTTGTATGTGGATGTCATGTTGACGTTTGTTTTGGGTTGCTTGTAAAGACTCATTCTGGATCATCTTTATTATATCTGTGTTAAAACCTATGAAAATCCTATTAAGTATTCCCATACGAAATATATCTCTATCTAGAAATATAATATAATACAACCGGAAATTTCACATATCGAAGCCTTCCAAACTGTAGCACATGTGTGATACACTTAGTATTGCGGGGAGGCTTTTACGGATTTAGAATATACGAAAGTTGATATAAAAGTGTAGTTTATCTTAGAAGCACTGTTTCTTTTTAGGGGTTAAAGCCTCAAAAGGGACCAGAAATACAGATACAGAGTAACTACATAGCCATTTTTAGGGTCCCTCCGTCCGTCCGCGGTTTAGCGTAGAGACTATGTCAATCGCAATATAAATTAAAACAGTCATTAAAATCACCTCATGCCATGTGCGTTAAAATATATAACAAATTAGATGAAGGTTTAAAAAACCAAACTACTCGCAATTTTAAAACCAATCTCTTTCGCTGGCTGTGTAGTAAAACATTTTATTCAGTACATGAATTTCTTGCTAATAAATTATAATCATTGTCTGACATTCTAATATTACGAGTAATGCTTGACTTTCGTTTAATCTATAATTATTCTATTTTTTTTTAATTATTATTTATCATGTTTTATGTACTCTGACGTAGACTAACTTTCGTCTTGACATGTATAATTTTGTTTATTTCAAATTTAAATTGTATTTCGTAATTAAAACAATTGTATGATTGTGGGTAAGTAATATTTACTCAAACAATTATATATATTGTTGTTAGCCCTTGACTACAATCACACCTGATGGTAAGTGATGATGCAATCTAAGATGGAATCGGGCGGGCTAATTTGTTAGGAGAGGATGAAATCCACATCCCTTTAGGTTTCTACACGACAATTCGCTTGGCGGTACGTCTTTGTCGGTAGGGTGGTAACCAAAGCCTCCCACCAGCCAAACCTGAACCAATATATAAATATATTTGATTTTGTTAGATGTTACAAGGCCACTTCGAATCTTAAGTAAGAATTCAAAGAAATTCTACAATACGTAATAGAGTTTTAATATTTAATGTGTCCAAGGGTGGAACGCTGAAAGGGTATATTTTCAACCCTTGGGGATATCTCTGAACTTTCTTCCATTATTTATGTTACGGGTAATTTAAAAAGTATTAACTAATGGAAACATTTTTAGAAGAAAGCCTAGCTTTTACTTGTTCCACTTACGGGCCATGATTAAAATAAAATATTTTTTTATCTGAAAAATATCTATACTAATATTATAAAGCTGAAGAGTTTGTTTGTTTGAACGCGTTAATCTCAGGAACTACTGGTCCAATTTGAAAAATTCTTTCAGTGTTAGATAGCCCATTTATCGAGGAAGGCTATAGGCTATATTAGCCCCATATTCCTACGGGAACGGGAACCACGCAGGTGAAATCGCGTGGCGTCAGCTAGTGCATTATAAAAAGAAAAGCTTATTATAATCTTGATTGCTAACTATGTTCCTCATAAGAAGGCTCAGAGTCACTCATTTTGACAGCCTCCGTGGCGCAGTGGTATGTCCAGGTCTGGCTAGTAGGAGGCTTCGGTTGTGGCTAGTTACCACCCTACCGGCAAAGACGTACCGCCAAGCGATTTAACGTTCCGGTACGATGTCGTGTAGAATCCGAAAGGAGTGTGGATTGTCTTCTTACTCTTAACAAGTTAGCGCAGTGTTGGTCGACCACCCACTAGGTGGACTGGGGACATCAAGCGAGTTGCAGGGAGGTGGATTCTTGGTGTGCTTGGAAGTCCATAAGAGGCCTATGTCCAGCAGTGGACGTCCATCGGCTGACAATGATGATGAAGGATATCTGATCATGACAGGCTATCAAGTGGGTAAGAGCTGTCAGTAATATATTCATTGTCGTATTTCAATCTCAAAATTCTCGTGATATTTCTCGTGAGAGCGGCATGCCAATTGATTTAAGACAAATGGGCCTTCCTACCTCGGGAGGACATTTATTTTGATAATATATTGAAGGCCAGTAGACGCCAGACTCCCTTTTACCATTTTATAAATGGGATACGTCATCAACCCATATTCGGCTCACTGCTGAGCTCGAGTCTCCTCTCAGAATGAGAGGAGTTAGGCCACCACGCTGGCCCAATGCGGATTGGCAGACTTCACACACGCAGAGAATTAAGATAATCCTCTGGTATGCAGGTTTCCTCACGATGTTTATCCTTCACCGTTTTGAGACACGTGATATTTAATTCCTAAAATGCACACAACTGAAAAAGTTGGAGGTGCATGCCCCCGACCGGATTCGAACCCACACCCTCCGGAATCGGAGGCAGAGGTCATATCCACTGGGCTATCACGGCTTAAATCTATATTATATAAATGGGATAAAATATTTTTAATAAAAAAAATTAACCGACTTTAAAATCACAAAAATAAACTAAAAATCTGGTCCATTCTGTACTTGAAATATATTTCCAAAATAACTATCAAGGGTGGGGAGGTGGTGGGGTTTAGTTATTGATACTAATGCCTAAAATGCAATCAGTAAAATTTTTGTCTGTCTGTCTGTATGGTCTTTTTAGAAATAAAAACTACTCGACGGATTTTAACGTAACTTGGTACAATAATTTTTCATACTCCTGGGCAGGTTATAGTATACTTTTCATCACGCTACGATCAATAGGAGCAGAGCAGTGAAGGGAAATGTTGGGAAAACGGGAGAAGTTATTCCATTTTTACAGCGAAGTAAGGGCTGGATTAAATAGGTATAAAGGCGGACGATAGTAAATAATAATTATAAATATTCATCTCCTTACTACCCATATAAAGGTTACACTTACTTTATAAAGTAAAAAAGAGACGAAAAGAGAAAGAAAAGAGAGTATCAATTGATTTAAGACAAATGGCGGTGACCCACCTCGGGAGGACATCCATTTTGATAACTAACACCCGTATTTTATTTTCCTGTAATAAATTTTGATAAAATGCCCCGAGTAAAGCGTTCTATTTCATGCAGTGTGTAAGAAAGTTTTGCTATATACTATTTTTTTTTTTTTTTATTCTTTACAAGTTAGCCCTTGACTACAATCTCACCTGATGGTAAGTGATAATGCAGTCTAACATGGAAGCGGGCTAACTTGTTAGGAGGAGGATGAAAATCCACACTCCTTTCGGTTTCTACATAACATCGTACCGAAACGCTAAATCGCTTGGCGGTACGTCTTTGCCGGTAGGGTGGTAACTAACCACGGCCAAAGCCTCCCTCCATCTAGACTTGGACCAATTAAGAAAATCTCATTCTGCCCAGCTGGGGATCGAACCCAGGACCTCCGTTTTGTAAATCCACCGCGCACACCACTGCGCCACGGTGGCCGTCAAAAAAATAAATATTAAAGGTTGTGCCACTCTAAGCTGCTATCTTTCAATATCGCAGATTATGAGCAGCTAGAGCCCCCACTTTGGCCGCTTGCGAGTCATAGTGCATACCCTAGTTAAAAACTTTGTGCTCGCCACTGAGTATCAAACAATTTTTTTTTTAATTGGTCGAAAAATTACAAAGCTATGAGTTAATGAACGTAAAAAAACAAAACATACGCGTCAAATAGACAATCTCCTCCTGATTTTGAAGTCGGTCAAAAAAAACAAGGCAATACCGTCCTAGTACAAACGACTACATTATAATAATAAGTGAAAGACCAAAATCGACTTAGTTAAATTATTATTCACCGGTGTAGGACAAATTATTTTCGATCTACCCTCGTCTTTATATCAAAGAGGATAGAGTTGAAAATCGCGCGGCTTTTGCAAGGTGTATTCAAAATTATCATCCAAGCACACCTGCCTCTGGCTCGACGCCAAACGGCCTATATAGGAATAGTGTAAGAGCCAGCGGCGCTTTTATATGCATGACTTGGACGTATAAATTTGGACTAATGCCTGCTATTTCCTTATTCCAATATTAAGGAAACTTCTTTGACGTGGTTCTGTTTGGCTTTAGGTTCAAACTTTTTTCTAATCTAGTATGTTATCGCCGTTTAGTGTTGGAAATAGTAGTCTGTGACGGATATGACGTCGCTCGATCTCGAGTTGGCTTCAGTGTGCAGGGTTCCCAACTTAGGGGTTTCCCCCCCAGATTTAGGGGGCAAATAAGTGAAATGGGATTTTTTAGGGGTCTGAAATTTTTAGGGGTATTTTCAGGGATTTTTTGACTCGTTAATATTTTTAAATTGATGATAATTTTAATATTTCTTTCTTGGCCTAGCGACTTATCACGACATATTATAATACGTTATTCTACAACCACTCTGAGGCAATTGGAGGCAGTTTTCATCGAATAAAAAAAATTGGTAAATTTGTTCATTGTCAACATGTATGATTTCAAAAAATCTGAATCTTCAGATAAAGACGTAGTATTTTGTCTGTATTAAATATAGACTTTTGAAACATATGACAGCATATTATTTCTAAATTATTATGATTTATATTTTTTAGGGGGACAACTCAATAATTAAGGCGATTTTAGGAATTTTTGACACCAACTTTAGGGATAAATATTTTGGACAGTTGGTAACACTGTCAGTGTGCTCGTGGCGTTCGAGCCGTCCACATCTCTGGTTGTGTAATTCTTTATGGGTTACTTGGGATAGGCGGGGAGAGTGACTTGAGTGGAAAAGGTGAGTGTTTGTATACAGTCAAAGGATCCTTTAACCTTGCACACATCGTTCACAAGTACGTGACTTCACTCAAGGTCAGTCTCTGCCATTCTAGGGTCTTATTTTGGTTACAGTTTGATTTGTTAATTAAGTTGTTCTTGTTCGTTCACTTTTGGAGTTCTATAATAAGTATTCGAAGGTAGGTTTTGACTACTTTCGAATATGTTGCATTTTTCGAGATTTTCAAGTTTAATCAAATACCTACCCTATTAAAAAATAACTATATTTATACAATTAAAATAACCGTTTATGCCAAAAAAATGTACGTAGGTATAATTAAATAAATAAATCCACTTAAACAATGGATATGACCTTTGCCTCCGATACCGAAGGGTGTCGGTTCGAATCCGGTCCGGGGCATGCAAGAAATTAAATATCACGTGTCTCAAACGGTGAAGGAAGAACATCGTGAGGAAACCTGCATACCAGAGAATATTCTTAATTCTCTACGTGTGTGAAGCCTGCCAATCCGCATTGGGCCAGCGTGGTGGACTTTTGGCTTAAACCCTCTCATTCTAAGAGGAGACTCGAGCTCAGCAGTGAGCCAAATATGGGTTGATAATGATGAATGTGATGATGAACATTAAAAATGTCAACAAAGTCGTTAAAGAAAATGTCGAAGAAAAAGCTTTTAGGGTATCCCTTATCTTATTTATCGATACGTAAAATCACAAAAGTAGGATATTTATATTGAAATTACAAGGAAAACTATAACGGCTAATTAGCAATATCTGTATAAAGAGTAATAGTCGACCAATTTAAAAAAAGTAGTTAACAATCGAAAATTCGATACTAATTCCGTTGTTAATTAAAAAGATAAAATTATCAGTAAGATAACTCAGAGTTTGTTAAAACTACAAAGATAAGATTTAGTGTGGGTATGTCTATTAATTTCGTCTATAAAATGAAAAAAAAAAAACTTTTAAAGATGATTTTTTATCGGTATTTTTGCAATAGAAGGCTTTAAAGTTCTCATTTAATCTACAGAACCCTATAACGCGTGGCCCGATTGCACTTGGCTGTTTTTTTAGTATTCTAAAAGAAACTTTGTTAGACGTTTGATAAAACATTTGATCAAACATTCGGTGAAGCATAAGTATCAAAAAACTTGGATCAAACATTCAGTTTGGCACAGAGCTCACACAATGTAGGACAAACAAACGTTTCTTGCACTCATTTCTTCTGAGCTTTTGTTTGAAATGACAATGACAGTGTAGTCTAAGAGATAGCGACTTCAAAAAAAAATTTTTTTTTTTAAAGTATAACCCGACTACGTAAAAGGTACGTAGGGGTAGGGTAGGGTAGGGGTAGGGTAGGGGTAGGGTAGGGGTAGGGTAGGGTAGGGGTAGGGTAGGGTAGGGGTAGTAGTAAAGTTGATATTATACGCGGTATTTTACGCGGACGAAGTCGCGGGCATCCGCTAGTATAATATATAGACATATTTGTAATGTGCTCGCTAAAACCTTTCGTTTGATTCCAAACAGATAATTATTATCTTGGTTTATTTTTTTCAAGGTTATGAGGTTTAAATTCCGTCATATCTTTTTTTTATAAAATTTATAAAGCCTAAATCTCAATTTGAATTATTACGAATATTTTAACACCTCATTTATTAAAATCAGTTTAGTAGTTTAGGCGCTACGGTGGAACATACATACATACATACATACACTGCCAAAATCATTACCCTTCCTTTTGGCTTCGCCGTAGTCGAGTAATTAAACACTTACTCGAAAGAAAGAAGAGCCGGTGGCAGCCCAGTGGATATGACCTCTGCCTTCGATTCAGAGGGCATAGGTTCGAATCTACTCCGGGGTATGCACTGTAAGACGTGTTACTCTTTTTAACCCCAACGCAAAAAGAGGTGTGTTTTAAGTTTGACGTTTCAGTTGTGTGCATTTTAAGAAATTAAATATCACGTGTCTCAATCGGTGAAGGAAAACATCGTGAGGAAACCTCCTCACGATTTTCCTCACGATGTTTTCCTTCACCGATTAAAAAGATATATATATAGCAGAGAATTATCTTAATTCCCTGCGTGTGTGAAGTCTGCCAATCCGCACTGGGCCAGCGTGGTGGACTATTGGCCTTACTCATTCTGAGAGGAGACTCGAGCTCAACAGTGAGCCGAATATGGGTTGATGAGGAAGGCTTTTGTTTATAATGAACTTGACAAAATGGCGCCTATTTCTATTCAATAAGTAAACATCGATATTATTAACCAAATTACGTGCAGCTTTCAAGTACGGCTTTGCCCCAAATTCGGCCATGTTTTGATAAGCGCCCCTTCTGAATATTAAATGACCCCATGAGATAAGGGGCACGTTTATACCGATATATTTTTTAAATATTTTAAGTGTTATTCGAAAAGTCTACTCTATGTTAATAAAAAAATACCGGCCAAGTGCGTGTCGGGCCACGCGCAGGGTTCCGTAGATTAAATTGGCACGTTCAACCCAAATAACTTTAAATAGTTTAAAAAATACTAAAAAACGCGCTTTTAGCACGCACTAAAAATTACAAATACTGGATTTAAGTCACGTGATTATTTTTTTCGTATTACTGACAGCAAACTCTTTCATTTGATATCCATATCATGGGGGTGGATTTCTACCATCTTTGGGAAGGCCGCCATATTGGATTTGTAATGACGTCTTAACTAGTCGTGTATTGTCATCAGAAGTCAGAGCGTGTGCAAAATTTCACCTTACACGAAGACCAAAAGTGTGTCAATAATACTACTTTTGTAAATAATGTTTTATTTGTTTTGTACAAATGCAAAAATTATTTTTATTTCATTAAAATGACCCGATTTAATGTGAACTTTTATTTCGTTAAGATGACACGATTTAAGGTGAATATTATCTATTACGCCGCGCGGTTTTACCCGCGTGGTTCCCGTTCCCGTAGGAATTCGGGGTTAATATATAAATTATAGCCTTCCTCGATAAATGGGCTATCTAACACTGAAAGAATTTTTCAAATCGGACCAGTAGTTCCTGAGATTAGCGCGTTCAATCAAACAAACTCTATGGCATTATAATATTAGTATAGATTCATTTCTAATCACAATTAAATAACAGATGAAGGTATATATTTCTAATAAATAATAATTTCGGCTGGTGGGCTTCGGCGGTAGCTAGTTACCACCTTACCGGCAAAGACGTACCGCCAAGCGATTTAGCGTTCCGGTACGATGCCGTGTAGAAAGGGGTGTGGATTTTCATCCTCCTCCTAACAAGTTAGCCCGTTTCCATCTTAGATTGCATCATCACTTACCATCAGGTGGGATTGTAGTCAAGGGCTAACTTGTAAAAATAAATGGATCTTAAGCAATAAATTCATTCATTTCTTCATAATAGTACAAATATAGGTAATTATAAATCCCATGAATAACATAGTTACCTTTTCTGGGCAGCAAATAAAGAAGTTAAACGGAGGAAAGTTCCAGAACAAGGTTCATTAAAGTTGAACCGATGGTTAACGACCTAAGGGATTCGTACTTTGAGAGTTTACCTTTGTTACCTGATAAAAGCTGCAATCAAAAAGATCCTTATATATCTACTAGCGGATGCCGGCGACTTCGTCCGCGTGCAATTCAATTTTTCACAAATCCCGCGGGAACCATGGATTTTTCCGGAATTAAAAGTAGCCTATGTATTATTTGACGTGATAACTAAGTGGATATGACCTCTGCCTCCGGTTCCGGAGGGTGTGGGTTCGAATCTGATCCGGGGCATGCACCTCCAACTTTTCAGTTGTGTGCATTTTAAGAAATGAAATATCATGTGTCTCAAACGGTGAAGGAAAAACATCGTGAGGAAACCTGCTTTATTAATTCTCTGCGTATGTGAAGTCTGCCAATCCACATTGGGCCAGCGTGGTGGACTATTGGCCTAACCCCTCTCATCCTGAGAGGAGACTCGAACACAGCAGTGAGCCGAATATGGGTTGATAATAATGATGATGTGTGTATTAGTCCAAATTAAAATTTATTTCCATTCCCAATTTCAGCCAAATCGCTTCAGTAGCCGCAAAGGAGGAATAAATATACATAGTTACACACAAACTTTCGCCTTTATAATATTAGTGTGATACTAGCAGACGCATCACGGTTTTAGTCACCTAATAGGGATGATGACAGTTTTTTAAATTGTATATAAATTAAGAGTATACTATTAGTAAAGCAATTTTGTAAAAGTAACAGGGTATCTGCGATCATTACTTTCGGAGCTACAGGGATTTAAAGGGTCAGATTTGCGGCGCTGCCGCGGATCCCTGAAAAACTCCCCATATAAAATGGCTCGAACTAATGACGTCATAGGCAATGTAATGATCGTTAGATTTGTATGTGCGTTCAAACAAAATTACCAATGTCTTTGTTATTTGTGCGTTTATGCTTATAGTTCATATATTAAAAATGTCACATTTAATGTAAGGAAGCTAAAACTGTAAGTAATTTTCATCTAATTACGATAAAATATTTTTAATAGATTTTGAAATTTTATAATCTCTTTTATTTTGCAAATATCCAGTCAATCTTTGCTTTTTATGTATAAATTAGTTAACATTGACCTTATTTATCCGAATGTATCATAAAAATAAATATATTCAAACCTTGTCATCATCCCCATTCCCGTATCATGAGCATCATCATCATCATTATCAGCTGATGGACGTCCACTGCTGGACACAAGCATGGACTTCTAAACAAAACGGTCTCGAGCCTTAGCCCACCTAGTGGGGGGTCGACCAACGCGCTTTCCGATGCGGGGTCGCCATTCCAGCACCTTGGGACCCCAACGTCCATCGGCTCTTCGAACTATATGTACCCATTGCCACTTCAGCTTTACAACATTCATTAATCATTAACACTAAAATGAGATTTTTTTTTATTTACAAGTTAGCCCTTGACTAAAATCTCACCTGATGGTAAGTGATGATGCAGTCTAAGATGGAAGCGGGCTAACTTGTTAGGAGGAGGATGAAAATCCACACCCCTTTCGGTTTCTACACGACATCGTACCGGAACGCTAAATCGCTTGGCGGTACGTCTTTGTCGGTAACTAGCCACGTCCGAAGCCTCCCACCAGCCAGGCCTGGACCAATTAAGAAAATCTCAATCGGCCCAGCCGGGGATCGAACCCAGGACCTCCGTTTTGTAATCCATCGCGCATACCACTGCGCCACGGAGGCCGTCAAAAATATTTTTATACTTGCATAATTATGCCCATTTCCATTTAAAACAATTTGTATGTATAACGCATACCTTAGTTAAAACGCGTGTGCAAGCCACAGATCCATCATGCAATCTTTCACCAATAAAACCGTTAACGTAATCTTAATCACAACAATGGGAATGCTCTAAGTTCAAATTAGCGGCGGCAGATAACACAAGTCGTTTGAAGTGGCCGCCCTTTGTGTTTGACCCGCCGCCGCCGCCCGCTCCGCACAGCTGAAACTGGAGATAAAACTTTGCCAAGTTAAATTCTTTTATTACAACTTACAAGCTTCTGTTTAACTTGACCTAGTGATAACATGCTACCAACGACATATCGTGTAGAGAAATATACAAAAAACAAATGGCGGCGCAAATAGAAATACTGCTATCTCTTTCGTTGGGACGAAATAGATGGGATTCGGGACTATGGTTACCTTACTATACAGATATAGATATTGTGAGACTTGTTTTTCTCTTTTCAGTTCATTACGAGCAGTCGGGTTTTTCGTTTTTGTAATTATATTTTTTTTTGAACTTTGTAGTTTCTTCTACGACAGACTTTTATTTTAAATGTAACTAAATGTATTAGGATAAGTTAGCTTAAGTTCCTTATTGTATTCTTTCTCACCTAGAATCAGTTTTTTCTATGCTATAATTAATATTCCAAAGCTCTGATTTTTGTTAAAATATTACCAATGTAACTAAGAATAGATAATGTCATTCCTGACTGAACACATTCCAGTTAGTATATTTTACTTCGATGACAACACCACTTTTTGATAATTTGTGTTAAAACAGTAATTTAAACAATATACTTGATATAATTTATATATTTTTGAAAAGGTCTTTTTACATTTGATTGACCCATATTGTTAGGATTAAGGCAAAAACACAGTTCTGACAAACTCAATGACATTTAGAGTTAAAATTTGTACAGCTTTTGGGCTGTAGGGCGTGCCAAAGAAATGGACATACATACACATACATACGCTTGAAATACATTACCCTCCTTCTGACGCAGTTGGGTAAAAATGGATTACTTTTTCCTCAACCTAATATTATGTGGAAATTATTATTAAAGATCATTGGCTTCAAATGTCTTTAAGTTTTCTGTATCTTTTAAAATTTAAAAGAAATCAGACCAGAATCAAAAACAATAAGTCGGTAAAAAAGGATAGAATACGGAAAGTTCCGAGGTCAAAGTCAGGGAGGACGAGTCTCAAATCGTTTGAAGTCACCGCCCTTTGTTCTGTGTTGCCGCCAGCGTCTTATACTGCGCAGTGTTTGAGGATAAATTTATAAAGATATATTTTATCTACTCTTACAATTAAAAACTTCAATTATGAAATAAAAACATGACTTATATTAATTACATGAAAGTTTTTACATAACGCTCGTCTCACACATCTCCTCAGTGTTGCCAAGTTATTGGAATTTCCACTGGATTTGGTGATTTGGACAAACAGGACAAATTTTGATTTTACTAGCTACATTGCAATTTTTATGTGGTTATGCTTTCTCTAATAAGATACGAAATTAAATTTACACAATTTTCAGAAATATTGAATAGGACTCATCATTAACCACCCATATTCGGTTTACTATAGAACACAAGTCTCCTCTTAGAATGAGAAGAGTTAGGCTAATAATATAATAATAATTTTAATTAAAGGTAAAAGCACCCAGTATACATATTACATAGTAATAAAAAATAATAATACAAATAGATATAAAACTTACATACTGGGAAGGTTCCGTATCGGTAGGATGGTAACTAGCCACCACCAAAGCCTCCCACCAGCCATACCTGGACCAATTAAGAAAACCTCAACTAGCCCAGCCGGGGATCGAACCCAGGACTTCCGACTTGTAAATCCACCGCGCATACCACTGCGCCACAGAGGCCGTCAAAAGGATTTGTGAAAAACCGAATTCTACTATCCTACTAATATTATAAACGCGAAAGTTTGTATGGATGTTTGGATGTTTGCTACTCTTAAACGCCGCTACTACTGAAGCGATTTGGCTGAAATTTGGAATGGAAATAGATTTTACTCTGGATTAACACATGGTTTCACGAGATTTGCGAAAACTGATGATTTTAATGATATGAATGTTTGTTACTCTTTCACGCCTCGACTACTGAACCTAATTAGCTGAAATTTGGTATTGAGATATATTATAGCATGGATCGGTATGGTATGCTACTTTTTATCCCGAAAAATCCATGGCTCCCGAGGGGTTTGTGAAAAACAAAATATATAAAAACCATCCCTATATACAACCGCCCATAATTTTCCGCTTTCAGCTCAGAAACGCAACGATCATGGTTTTTTTCAATAAACTAAAAACGTTCAGTAATTAGTGTAATGTCGAGGACAAAGGGACCGGCGGCGCGCGGAATGCTACGGTTAAAATTTGCCGCGTCAGTGAGGTGCACGTCACAGGAGGTAGCGGGAGCGGGAGCGGACGCGTGTTCTATGTACGTGTAAATATTTAGAATTTTTTAATAAAGGTTTAATACTGTCTAAGACTAACATAGAGGCGTGATAGCCCAGTGGATATGACCTCTGCCTCCGATTCCGGAGGGTGTAGGTTCGAATCCGGTTCAGTTTTCAGTCTTCCAAACGTTTCAGTTGTTTGCATTTTAAAAAATTAAATATCACGTGTCTCAAACGGTGAAGGAATACATCGTGAGGAAACCTGCATACCAGAGAATTTTCTTAATTCTCTGCGTGTGTGAAGTCTGCCAATCCGCATTGGGCCTGCTTGGTGGACTATTGGCCTAACCCCTCTCATTCTGAGAGGAGACTCCAGCTCCATCCATCTGCTGATACAGTTTACAATCTCCATCCATTTGCTGATACAGTTTACAAGGTCTTAACAAATAAATATAATCTGTTCTGTATCACGCCCGATTGGCATGCAAAATATTATATTAGTTACATTTAAATCATTCCAGAAATTACTTTTAACAATATTTATTAATAAATTCTTGGCACTCAATTCAAATAGTCGCATTTGCAATTTCAACCTTAAACTCAATCCTTAAGGTAAATTTTCATCGATATAAAGTGCTAGATGGGCCCCTACATATTAAAGAACGCACAATGTTATGTCATTACTAAAAGACGTACACTCACATCTAAACTTAGTATGCAACAGGCGCATGCTGTGACTTAAAAAAACATTTTACTGTTTTTTTCTTGTTTAGTCCCATAATTATGCCTTCGTGATCATTTTGGAAGTGTAAAAACACAAGCCGCAAAACGAATAATGAGAAAGTTGTTACTTTTCATTCGTAAGTATTTGCGAAACCAATGAGAATGACGCTCTGGGGCTCATCTAACGATCTACGATCGATGGGGATTTTATATTGGAATTATATTAAATATTAAAGAAAATTATACATAATGGTATAATTTTCTTTACCAGTAATACCAAAACTGTCAAAATAAAATTGGCCGGTTTTTAAGTGAAATGTTCTACATGATTGTGCGTCCTTTTATTACAAGAGGTCAATGATTATACCGTGTTAAACTTGCACCACCCCCGAATCCCTTTGTGACCTACCCTTTGATGTTTCAAGCGGGTAGTTTGTTACATGTTGAAATTTTAAACTACCGCCAACCGGACCGGGTCGCTCGGAGCACACAGACGAGGACTCGACACAAATATTTTAATTTGACACTTATACGTGACGCTTTTATAAATCCCCAAAAGAAGTTTATAGATTATTTTTCAAGTGCGTATAGTAAACGGCTTGTAACTTGAACTATATAGGGTGTCCCGTAATCTATACTAATATATAAAGCTGAAGAGTTTGTTTGTTTGATTGAACGCGCTAATCTCAGGAACTACTCATACGATTTGAAAAATTCTTTCAGTGTTAGATAGCCCATTTATCAAAAGGCTATATATTATCCCCGTACTCCTACGAACGGGAACCACGCGAGTGAACCGCGCAGCGTCAGCTAGTTAATGGATAAAACGCAAACGGTAGATACACCACCTAATTATCAAAAACTAATTTAAATAGTTTTCCAAAAATTGCTAGGGTGACCAAGTCTTTACAAATCTCAATATGTGTACAAGTTTTTAAAATGATACTACACTTCAGTCCCATATATTGTTTTTTACAGGACAATATTGATTCAAATCGGGTCATCTTAATGAAAGAAAAATAATTATTGCATTCAAAACTTCCTCTAGAAAACAAATAAAACATTTATTTCGTAACATTTAACAAAAATCAGATCTTGAAAATTATAATTACAGCAGTTAAAAATTTGAAAAATCCGAAAAAAATATAACTTGATCTTAACCCTAGGGATTTTTGAAAAACTATTCAAATTTGTTATAGATAATTAGGTGGTGTATCTACCATTTGCGTTTTATCCATTAATTACGGGACACCCTGTATATGCGTAGTCTGGTGCTAGCGACGTACGGTTAGCACAGATTTTATACTGTTAGATACAGTAACTAGAGGCAAACAAATGTGTCTTGTGTCATCAACCCATATTCGGCTCACTGCTGAGCTCGAGTCTCCTCTCAGAATGAGAGGGGTGTCTAACTGTCTTAATTTCATTTTGTCGCATAGTAAACAACGAAATTTGTTTGAAAAATTAACACATAAATGAAGACAATGTAGCTATTTATAACGAAATAACAAATGTAACAAACAAACAAAAATTAAATCTCACTTCTATAAAATATTAGCTTAGATTTTTGCTTTGGTGGTCAAAGAAAGTTTGTATAATTGAAATTCATGGCCGCTATTCATTTGTAGTCCCGTGAAGTTATTTGTCCGTCTGTCAGTTACATGTCAGGGCAGCTGACAGCTGGGTCAGGGAGTGTCAGGAATCGAGCGCTTTCTGTTGAAGCCTGACAGTTATTAGTGTTCGAACTATGCAAATATAAGGCGATGTATGTAGCCGCTTGTTTTATCTGCATAGATAACGTTCCCGTTGGAATATAGGGATGAAATATAGCTTATTATGCTCGCTGATAATGTAGCTTTTCATAGGTGAAAGATTTTTTACAATCGGTCGAATAGTTTTTGAGTTAAACCATAACAAACGAACAAAAATCAAATTGTACATCTCTTTAAAGGATTAGCTTATTTGTTTCATTTGCTGTGTATAGTCCCGTGAAGTTATTTGTCCGTCTGTCAGTTACATGTCAGGGCAGCTGACAGCTGGGTCAGGGAGTGTCAGGAAGCAAGCGCTTTCTGTTGAGGCCTGACAGTTATTAGTGTTTGAACTATGCAAATATAAGGCGATACATCTAGTACCCGCCTGTTTCATTCGCGTAGTTATCGATCCCGTAGGAATATTGGGATGAAATATAGCTCATTTTGCTCGCTGATAATGTAGCTTTATAATGGTGAAAAGATCTTTAGAATCAGTTTAGGGGTTTTGACGTGAAAGCGTTACAAACATTCTCATTTAAAATACTAGTTAGGATTGTTAACTTTCTCTACATGAGAGTAGAGAAAGTTAATAATTTTATTAAAAAATATTAAACTATTAGCAGACGCCACGCGGTTCCCACGTGGTTCTCGTTCCCGCAGGAATATGGGGATAAAATAGCCCTCCTCGATAAATGGGCTATGTAACACTGAAAGTATTTTCCACATCAATAAGTTGATAACAAATACCAAAACATACATACAGCCGAACGTAGAACCTCCTCCTTTTTAAGAGTCGGTTAAAAATAGTGAGTTAGGTCACTAGAGTAGTATGCAAATATACCATATTCATACTACACATCAAAAATTTTTTATAAAGGATAGTTCCTCACTCTGGTTACGATATTACTATCACCAAGTTAACTATAGTTTCAGTAACGGACAAACGCTAGCGCGGCGTAACTTGGTACAGCGCCATCTAGTTTGCGACACTACAAAGTTTCCATGGGGATGATGACTAGGTTTGAATATATTGATTTTTATGATACATTCGGGTAAATAAGGTCAATGTTAACTAATTTATACATAAAAAGCAAAGATTGACTGGATAATTGCAAAATAAATAAGATTATAAAATTTCAAAATCTATTAAAAATATTTTATCGTAATTAGATGAAAATTCATACAGTTTTAGCTTCCTTACATTAAATGTGACATTTTTTTAATATTTGAACTATAAACATAAACGCAGAAATAACAAAGATATTAGTAATTTTGTTTAAACGCCCATACAAATCTAACGATCATTAATTGCCTATAAGTTCGTACTATTTTGTATGGGGCGTTTTCAGGGATCCGCGGCAGCGCCGCAAATCTGACCCTTTAAATCCCTGTAGCTATGTAATGTAATAAAAAATAAGTAATGATCGCAGACACCCTGTTACTTTTACAAAATTGCTTCACTATTAGCACACTCTTAATTTATATACAACTAGCGGACGCCCGCGACTTCGTCTGCGTAAAATTCGATGTCAATTTTACTACTACCCCCTAACCTAACCTAACCTACCCTACCCCTACCATACCCCTACCCTATCACTACCCCAACCCTACCACTGCCCCGACCCTACCCCTACCCTACCCCTACCTTACCTATACCCTACCCCAATCCTACCCGTACCCTCCCCGTACCCTATCCCTTTCCTACCCCTATCCCACCCGTACCCCTATCTCACGCCTATCCTACCCCTACCCTGCCACTTCCCTATCCTACCCGTACCTCTATCCTACCACTACCCTACCTCTACCCCGACCCTACCACTACCCTAAACCCGGCCCTAAACCTACCCTACCCCTACACTACCCCTACGCTTCCCTACCCGTACCCTAACCTACCCTGTAACTTCTCTATCTTACTCCTACCCTTAGCAAAATCGGTCCAGTCCTTCGAGAGTGGTGGTATGACCAAGAGAAATAGAGACTTCTATGCTAATAATATAAAGAGGTAAAGTTCGTGTGGTTGTAGGAGGTAATCTCTGGATCTACTGGACCGATTTGGAAAATTGTTTTACCAATAGAAAGCTACGTTATTTGCGAGTGTCCAAGTCTATGTTTGATCCCCATATTCACACGGGAACGGGAACTACGTAAATGAAAGCGCCGGGCGTCATATAGTGGAATTTCTGCGTCTTTTAGAAATTTTGTATTATCTCCGAAACTATTTAAGTAATTAACATACTGTAAAGGGCAAATCTTATCTCCATAATACCCTTGTGATTATTAAATAATTTATTTTAATAAGGATTAAAGTTTAGTTGTATAAATAATGACGTAAACCTAAGTATATAAAATTAATAATTTTTAAAACACAAAAGGCCTTTTTTCTTCTATATATCAGCTAATATATAGAAGATAGATATATGGTGTCGCGGACTTTTTTGTAGAACTTTTAAAGATACATAAAGTCTCCATATATTAATTTCAATTTTACACAATAGTTAAGGTAGCGCATGCGAATAAGTCTGTATAAGAGGATTTTCAGTCCGACCTGTATGACAAAAACTGTGATAACTCGGCTAATATATATGATACCAATATAAAATATAACCTATAGCACTCCCCGATAATGTAGCATTCTACTGGTGAAAGAATTTTTAAAATCGGACCAGTAGTTCCGAAGATTACCCCATTTAAAAAATGTGACAAACTTACAAACTTTACCTCTTTATAATATTAGTATAGATATAGACTACGTATGTATATCTTTTACAAAATTAAGTTAACACAAAACACTATAATTACACTTACTAAGTTTTAATTAATTTATATACACAACAATCGAAATAATACCATAAAACGAAATAATAACTAATTACACGAAATACGTATGACGAAAGTCGAAAGTCGAAACGAAACGAATAAAATAAAATTACAAATTATTTATTTGAATTTAAAGTTTAAACCTGATTAGTGATTACCTGAACTTGGTCCTGAACCTAAACAAAGAAAGTACGACGTATCTAAACTATAAATTAAAACTTAAAGTATGTCTATGTCTCTAATCTCTATTTCTAAATCTAAAAAGCAAATACGTAAATAGACAGAGTCAGACAAACAGTACCTAGCTAGCTAACTTTAACTACCTAGTTACCTACGTGGTACGTGCCTAGAAGTAGAACATAATCATTAACAATTAACATCTACTCGCCAAAATCTAAGTAAATTTTTCACCACCAACACCAATGTGTGAACAATCAATTTCGATCATCATGTAGTCGGCATAAATCTCCCTAGCGCCGTACAAAAATATGGTGTTTTTGCTCAACGCCATCTATTGGTAAATGGATAAAACGCCTACATAGAGTTTAGTAACCAAAAATGCTGATCCCTATAAAATACGTAGAAACCTATAGAGGAAGGTTCAACTTAATTTGGCGGTTGGCGCTTAAACATAAGCGGCATTCCGCCTTTTAGAAATTTTGTATTATCTCCGAAACTATTTAACTAATTAACATACTATAAAGGGCAAATCTTATCTCCACAACATCCTTGTGATTATTAAATAATTTATTTTGATAAGGATTTAAGTTAAGTAGCATAAATAATGACGCAAACCTAAGTATATAAAATTAATAATTTTTAAAACACAAAAGGTACTATATCTGCTAATGTATAGAAGATAGGTATATGGTGTCGCGGACTTTTTTGTAGAACTTTTAAAAATACATAAAGCCTCCATACATTAATTTCAATTTTACACAATGGTTAAGGCAGCGCATGCGAATAAGTCTGCCTAAGAGGATTTTCGGTCCGACCTGTATGACAAAAACTGTGATAACTCGGCTAATATATATGATACCAATATAAGCCTATAGCACTCCCCGATAATGTAGCATTCTACTGGTGAAAGAATTTTTAAAATCGGACCAGTAGTTCCGAAGATTACCCCATTTAAAAAATGTGACAAACTTACAAACTTACAAACTTTACCTCTTTATAATATTAGTATAGATTTAAAAAACTGTCATCTTCCCTTTTTCATGTTTCATCCGTGGAGGGCGCGGATTGTTTAAACGCGCTAATCTCAGGAACTACTGGTGGGTGATTAGTGAAAACGCAGATGAAAGTTTTATTAAACTGATGAGTATAGTTGATATAAAAATATCACAATAGTTTTTTTTTTACCCTCTGTCACGGCATAAGTATAAAAGCTCGCTAGCTCGGTTATCGCTCGACGTGACAGTTGAGTGACAGCGTGACAAACAAGCGCGGCGAGTGACGTCACGTCATGGCCTGTGTGACTGTTGTGTGACTTGATAGAACAACACTACATTGAACAAATTATATAATATGAACTAACTGACGCGGTAGCTAACACGCTATCGATTTACCGTAAGAATACGGGAATAATATATAGTCTTCCTCGATAAATGGGCTATCTAACACTGATGGAATTTTTCAAATCGGACCAATAGTTCCTGAGATTAGCGTTCAATCAAACAAACAAACTCTTCAGCCGTAACAAAGCCGTATGACATACAGACGCGCGCTATTATAAATACAGCCTCTGCTTCCTTACTAAAGCCCTCGCCTACGGCTCGTGCTTGCAATATCGCCTCGGCTGTAATTTTCGACTTACCGGACTTAAATCATAATGTACTATTATGGCGATCAGCGATTTTGTCCACTCTTAGACCTTCTTTAATCAGGCCCTGACGTGTATCCGTTCCTTGCAGACGTTGATTAAATATAAACTGTCTCACTTAACTCACATTTAACAATATGCAGTTTTACTTGATTATTATCTTTCTGTAATAAAGCTTCATATTTAGACTTTTAAGTGTAAATTATTTTGATTATTATTTACGTTATTCCGTGAAAAGTGATAATTTTATTTGCTACTAGCCGACGCCCGAGACTTCATCCGCGTGAAACTCGATGTAAACTTTCAACTACCCCTATCCTACCTCTACCCTACCCCTACCCCTATCTCACCCCTAGCCTACCCCTAGCCTACCCCTACCCCTACCCTACTCCTACCTACCCCTACCCTACTTTTCTGGTTGATTTTTTACACCTTGTGTCAGAAAAACCCAAATATCTTACGGAACCCTATTTTTTTCCAAAATAAAATTTAGCCTATGTTACTTGTGGATAATGTAGCTTTCGAATGGTGAAGCTTTCGAATGGTGTGTTTTTAAAAGTCAAAATTCATTTATTTTATTAAGGCTCAGTTCACAAGCACTTGCAATAGAAAACTTTTACATAACCAATAACAACCAGAATGTAGCGGCCTATCGAGTCACACGACAGTCACACTCGCCGTGACATGACGTCACTCGCCGCGCTTGTTTGTCACGCTGTCGCTCAACTGTCACGTCGGGCGATAACCGAGCTAGCGAGCTTTGTACTTGTGCCGTGACTAAACAAAACTATGGTACGAGTAAGTGTTATGTTTTTGTTCCAACTTAATCAACTTTGTTAGTAATATTTTTCAAAGTTTAATATTTTAAAACAATGTCCGCGCCGCCCTCCTTCAATTCAATTCAATTTATTTATTTGCAATTGTACAGTTACATTAGCTGGTATACAATAAATGTTGAAGTAGGTACATTATACAATTCGCCATATACTGGCATGCAAATTTCTTAAAACACTATCTAAAAATCACTAGTCAAAATAAATACAATATTAAATTAGTTTTTCACAATATCATATGCGCACTATATTTATTTATATAATTCCAAATGTCTTAATCTCTAAAGTGTCAATAAATTACGTCAAAGTTTATTAAAAAATGTCAAATAAATAATCTTTAATAGAATAATAACATTTCTTGAGCAAAAATTCTTTGATCTTATTCTTAAATCCGGCAGCACTCAGGTTTCTGTCGGCTAACTCTGGAGGCAGTTTATTGTGCAGTTTAGGTACCATGTGAAATATGGTATTATTATATAAAGATGTTTTATGCCATGTGTAACAGATTTTATTTATTCTGCGTTGACTATCTGAATATTCAAACAATTGACTATTCGTTTTCATAAATACTAGTACCTCATAAATATACAGGCATGGGCAGGTCATAATTTTAAATTTTTCAAAATATGGTTTACACGAAACTGTAGGACTTAAATGCCATATTGATCTAATACACTTCTTTTGTGCCTTGAAAACTATTTGCCTTCACCAAGTCTATTTGTCTGTCTTCACGCTTAACTCAAAAATTAATAAACTGATTTTCATGCAGTTTTTAACAGTATACAAAAACGGTGATTCATGAGAAAAAAATAATGCTTTATAAACCTAGTTTTAATCCTACTTTTTTTTATTCTTTACTAGTTAGCCCTTGACTACAATCTCAACTCGTCGTCGTTATCAACCCATATTCGGCTCACTGCTGAGCTCGAGTCTCCCCTCAGAATGAGAGGGGTTAGACCAATAGTCCACCACGCTGGCCCAATGCGGATTGGCAGACTTCACACACGCAGAGAATCAAGAAAATTCTCTGGTATGCAGATTTCCTTACGATGTGTTTGTACTTACTTTAAATTAGTATAATTTCAAAAACTACCCTACATATTCAAACATCAGTCTACCCTCGTTTTGCGCTTTTTAAATACATTACTAAAATAAATGGCACGAGTGAATCCAGTGCTTTTCATATTTCAGTTTTCGTTTTGGCTTAAATAAATATGGCCTTTTTCGTATTTCTTTCAAAGCTCTTTAGAATAAATAGATATAGGCTAAATGAAGAGCCTTTTAAAGCCTACGTTTTACGGTGTTGTTTTGAAATGGATTTGATGAATATTTTGACAGGGTGGCGCAATTAGTGACCCTGCTGGCTGCATTTACGGTCGCGGGTTCGATTTCCACCATGGGAAAGTATTTGTGTGATGAACATAGGTGTTTTCCAGTGTCTGAGTGTGTTTATCATCATTATGAACCCATATTCGGCTCACTGCTGAGCTCGAGTAAATAAGATCAATGTTAACTAATTTATACATAAAAAGCAAAGATTATATCTGGATATTTGCAAAATAAATAAGATTATAAAATTTCAAAATCTATTCAAAATATTTTATCGTAATTAGATGAAAATTCATACAGTTTTAGCTTCTTTACATTACATGTGACATTTTTTAATTTATGAACTATAAACATAAACGCAGAAATAACAAAGATATTAGTAATTTTGTTTAAACGCCCATCAAATCTAAGGATCATAATTGCCTACGACGTCATTAGTTCGTACCATGTTGTATGGTGCGTTTTTCAGGGATCCGCGGCAGCGCCGCAAATCTGACCCTTTAAATCCCTGTAGCTCCGTAAGTAATGATCGCAGATACCCTGTTACTTTTACAAAATTGCTTTACTATTAGCATACTCTTAATTTATATACAATTTTTAAAACTGTCATCATCCCTATTAGTTTCGACGTACTAGCTTGTTCGACTACATATGTTTTCTGTGGCACAGAAAACACATGTAGCCAGTTTGTAAAATCGGTTAAAATCTAGTTAATTACGATTTTAAAAACCCGCACATCAGCAGGTCGATGCAACGACTGGAAAGTGGAATAAAAAAAAAACTCCGACATCGCAAAAATCTAAAGCGCTCTTTTGCATTGAAAGCCCGAAGTTAAACCGAAAATTTTTGGCAAAAAAGAGTGAATGAACTTAGCCCACCATTTGAATTAATCTTTTCGCTTTGCCCTTTTGATCTTTGACCTACGAAATTTTATACTATACCTAGATATGTTACGTGCCTACAAATTAAAAGCAAAAAGTGATCAAAAAGAGATGGTCCATTAGTCCACTCTTGTACCCTGTATCATTAAAATATAAAAAAATGAAGGATTTTAATAAAATATAAATAAATGAATAAGTGTAACTAATTAAAAAGAAATAAATAAAACCCAAGTTTTTGAGTTGTATTTATTTATTTATTTGAGTTGTATTTACTTAAAACTAGCCTTTAAGGTTAGTTATAAGTTATAATGATAATAAATAAATTCTGGGCTTCCGATTTAAAATTCTACAATGGACGCCAAAGTACAATATGATGTTACAGAAGGTGGGAGAAGTAAAATAATATTTTCACTGTACACAAATTTATTCAATAACAATTTCAGCATAGCTTCCGCTATAATGTTAATATTACACGCTGATGGTAGTATATCAATGAATCTGCTAAACAACCCTCTATTTTATAATATTTGCAAACTTAGTGTCTACTGTTGGTAGCACGAATATGTTAACAATACAAGTACGTTTTAATAATAGTTCCGGAGTATTATTATACAAACCAAACGTTATAATTCTATCTAAAACACATTAATAATTAAAAGATATTTATAACGATCGTAAAATAATATTAAAATATCGAAACACAAAGTTGAGAAATTAAATACAAACTAAATCATAACGTGACGTCATAGTTGTCAAGAGTAAAATAACCAATGATGAATTTATATCATGTAAAATAAATAATTATATTTATATCAATAATTAATAATAACCTCTCCACTGTTCGGATTGATAATCATTGTTACTTAATTAAATTTAACTATAATAACCGGAAGTCATAAAAGTATGAAATGAAATGACGCTACTATACGCTAGGCGGCGACACTTATCTATACGAAATAGGCGGGAAGCAGGGACTATTTGTAACAATATACAAAGAATCTGACTCAGACCTCTGAAACGGGTGTATTGATTATATTGATTTATAATCAATAGACCCCTTTCAGAGGTCTGCGTCCACAAATATTGTACCAAATTGCTATATTGTGTGTGTACTCTACTCATCGGCATGTCAGGGGTCAGGCCCACCCTAGGAAATAATCCTAGATACGCCAATGCTTATCTATACTAATATTATAAAGCTGAAGAGTTTGTTTGTTTACTTGAACGCGCTAATCTCATGAACTACTGGTCCGATTTGAAAAATTCTTTCAGTGTTAGATAGCCCATTTATTAAGGAAGGCTATAGACCAGAATTCCCCAAACTTTTTTGTGTCGTAGACCCTTTGCCATCTTTTTCCGTGTTGGGTAGACCCCCTGATATTGATTTCCTGTAAATTTCTTATTGTAGTAAAGTTTAGTGTTAAAAACTTAAAATAAAAACACATGTTAATTTTTATACATTTATTAATTGACTTTAATTTAAAACTACTCAAAATCAAATTTTATATCTGTTATGTAAAATATACATAACATTAAATAAACATAAAAATAAACTATAAATAAAATAACATAAGCAATAAGTCAATATTTTTAGTGAGAACGGTGAACCTGATGCTTTAATAGTAAATGTATAAGATATTATGATGTAAGTAAACAGGTACTATCAGTTTATTTGTTAAGATCCACTATCGAGTCTTGCCTTACCCCTTGCAGGTTATCATGGACACCTAGGGGTCGATATAGACCACATTGGGAATCACTGCTATAGACTATATATTATCTCCGTGTTCCTACGGGAACGGGAACCACGCGGGTAAAACCGCGCGCCGTCAGCTAGTCCCAAATAAATAACAGATGAAGGTACATATTCCGTATACCTCATCTCGTGTTAACTGTATGTTAGTGTCAAGACGTCACAGCTGAAGGTCACAGTGTCGTTAATTACTGTGACAGGCAATTAGCCGCTGGGATGAGTTAAACCGGCCATGCAATGCCGCAGAGCAAATGTCACGGGAATCGCTCAATAAATACACACAAGCTATTACACGGTAAGTGGTTATCCATCATATAATAGAGGAATACTTCGGACATGTACCGGCAATTTGGGTGGAAGCTTCGGTCGTTACTAGTTACTAGTTACCCTAGCAAAAACGTACCGCCAAGCGATTTAGCATTCTGGTATGATGTCGTGTAGAAACCGAAAGGGGTGTGGATTTTTATCCTCATCCTTGCCAGTTATTCCGCTTCCATCTTCCCCGACTACGTAAAAAGGGGTATTAAATCACACTAATCCTTTTTTTTAAATCCTTTTTTTTAATCCAGAGTAAAATAGATTTTACTCTGGATTAACACATAGGCTACTTTTTTTCCCGGAAAAATCCATGGTTCCCGCGGGCTTTGTGAAAAACTGAATTCCACACGGACGAAGTCGCTGGCGTCTGCTAGTTATGATATAAGTGCGATTAGTTGAAAATTACAGCCGAGGCGATATTGCAGCTCGAGCCGTGGCGAGAGCTATAGTAAGGAAGCAGAGGCCGTAATTATCAAAGCGCACGTATGTCATACGACGTTTTATAACACATTTGCGAGGAAACACACTTTGAATACATTCTGAAAATGAATTTACACTTGTTTGTTTTGTTATTTTGTTAATATTATAAAGCTGAAGAGTTTGTTTGTTTGTTTGTTTGTTTGTATGATTGATTGAACGCGCTAATCTCAGGAAGTACTGGTCCGATTTGAAAGAAAATTTGAAGTCTTTCAGTGTTAGATAGCCCATTTATCGAGGAAGGCTATAGGCTATATATTATCCCCATATTCCTACGGAAACGGAAACCACGCGGGTGAAACCGCGCGTCGTCAGCTAGATTTATTCATAAAATGTTGAGCACTTTTCTGACATATAAACTCTTTGCCGAGATTTAAAAAAGTACCGTTCGTTTTAAACAGATGATAAAGGTTTTATATTACATTACATCACATGTGCATTTTACTGTACATTACGGCACATGTGCGTAATGAGATACATTACGATATTGAAATTGGTGAAATAAGAGATACTTTACGAGAAAATGTGTTATAAATAAATACACAATACACACTACTTAGCCCCAAAGTAAGCGTATAGCAGGTGTTATGGGCACCAACAGTGGTATTCATAAACGTTGTAGGGGCTCCCCCAGGGGACCATTAAGCCACTGATTGTCGAATTTAACCTCTATTTGTTTGAGAATTTGACACTCCCTAAATGATCCCCTACGGGTGCCCCTATAACGTCTACGAACACCACTGTAAGATAGCGGATTTAGTACTACCCCAAACGAACACCATCACAAAGTGCCCTACTACCAAACACCCAAACAAAGCCTACCCATTCTGTGACTGGTCCCATTTAGCACCCCATATAATATTCATTACCCCTACCCATTACATTATTACACACACAAATACAATTAGAATAAAAAAAAATGTGCTCGAAAAAGTGATATTCGTGACAATATCGCGTGGCACCTACACGCGGAGTTGGGCTTGTGACACGGTTCAAGCTATACATAGTTCAAGATAGCGTTTATTCATATAACTCATTCACGATTCTTTTATTCGAAGATTAAAAAATTGCAAGCCAATTCTTTCATTCGCGGCTAAATATTTCGTTACAAACTGACGCCACGCGGTTTCACCCACGTGGTTCCCGTTCCCGTAGGAATATGGAGATAATATATAGCCTGTAGCCTTTCCCGATAAGTGGGCTATCTAACACTGAAAGAATTTTTAAAATCGCACTAGTAGTTACTGAGATAAACGCGTTCAATCAAACAAAATTTTCAGCTTTATAATATTAGTATAGATTTGCGGATCTGACTGCCGAAAATCAGTCTGAACAAAGAATCTTTTAATAACTGTTTTATTCATTTATTAACAACCCATATTCGGCTCACTGTTAAGCACGAGTCTCCTCTCAGAATGAGAGGACCAATATTCCACCACGCTGGCCCAATGCGGATTGGCAAACTTCACACACAAAGAGAATTAACAAAATTCTCTGGTAGGACATTATAGTTAGCACATTACAGCAGATTATAGCTAGCAGTGGTGCAAGGTACGACCCCAGGGTTGCGTGCTGTTATCGGTTAAAACCAACCCCGCCGGGGAAATATTAAAATTACGCCCCTCGGATACGTCTCTCTTAAGAACGAGAACATTACATTGTTTTATTTTTCTAAATTATAATTATGAGATTAACTAGAACTCTATAGCTCAGCGGTAGGGTCGGACTCATCGCCGAAGGGTGCTAGTTCGATCCCCGCCCACTCAGCTATTGGCACATCATCATCATTTCGTCGGCCTCCGTGGCGCAGTGATATGCGCGGTGGATTTAATGACGTAATCCTGGGTTCGATTTCCGGCTAGGCAGAAGGTTTTCTTAATTGGTCCAGGTCTAGCTGGTGGGAGGCTTCGTTCGTGGCTAGTTATCACCCTAACGACAAAGACGTACCGCCAAGCGATTTAGCGTTCCGGTGCGATGTCGTGTAGAAACCGATAGGAGTGTGCATATTCATCCTCCTGCTAACAAGTTAGCCCGTTTCCATCTTAGATTGCATCATCACTTACAATCAGGTGAGATTGTAGTCAAGGGCTAACTTGTAAAGAATAAAAAAAATATCATTCCATGGACGTAAATATTGTAGCCTCTTAGTAGCGAACTATGTGCCCCGCCCATTGACACTTCAGCTTCGCGACTCGTTGAGCTATGTCGGTGACTTGCTCTTCTGCGGATCTCCTCATTTCTGATTCGATCACGCAGAGATACTCCGAGCATAGCTCCATCGTGTTATCGCCGCGTTGCAACGATATGCGGTACGGACGGCTTCAGTGTGCTCGTGGCGTTCGAGCCGTCCACATCTCTTGTTGTGTAATTCTTTATGGATTACACGAGATAGGCGGGGAGAGTGACTTGAGTGGAAAAGAGGAGTGTTTGTTAACAGTCAAAGGTACCGGTACCTTTAACCCTACACACGACGTTCACAATGCGTGACTTCACTCAAAGTCATTCTCTGCCATTCTAGGGTCTTGTTTTGGTTACAGTTTGATTTGTTAATTAAGTTGTCCTGACAAGTGTTGTTAATCATAACCTTTGTTCGACATCAGTTTTCTTATTTTTGTAATCATTTCTGAGTCTGCTAAAAATCGCCCGCTGTGTGACTCTGAGCCTTCTTATGTGGCCCATAGTGAGCGACCAAGTCTCGACCCCAATTTATTTTGGATTTTGTTTTTTCTAAATCGACTCTGGTGGTAGGAATCAGCTGTGTCTAGTTGCCACCAGCAATCTGCTGAAACGATTTTGAAAATTCTTTTACCAATAGAAAGCCACGTTATTTGTGAATGTCGAGAACGAGAACTACGCGAGTAAAACCACGAGCCTCTGATACTTATGTATAAACGAATGAAACCTTGGGGTATAGATACAGATGTATTAAAGTAGAATTATTGAAATACGAGTAATTGAGTAAACTGTAATAATTATATACAAATATACCGACAGACGTTTTCTTATTAAGTTAGTACACTTAATTATGAAATGCGTTAATATTTGCACTGATTATTGTGGACTGCGAGAGTCAGATAGACCTTATTATATGAGGACTTAAAATAGTTTTATTTGACGGCCTCACAAACCACGAGCGGTGTATTTACAAGACGGAGATCCTGGGTTCGATTTCCGGTTGGGCTGATTGAGGGTTTCTTAATTGGTCCAGGACTGGCTGGCTGGCTTTGGTCGTAACTAGTTACCACCCTAACGGCAAAGATGTACCGCCAAGCGATTTAGCGTTCCGGTGCGATGTCGTGTAGAAACCGAAAAAGTGGATTTTCATTCTCCACCTAACAAACCCGCTTCCATTTTAGATTGCATCATCACTTACCATCAGGTGGGATTGTAGTCAAGGGCTAACTTGTAAAGAATAAAAAATATATATATATATAAAATAGTTTGTAAATCCGTGCTGCTACCATAGATAAGTACGGTAGCCAATTATGTAGTTTGAACAATTGTGCAAGGGTATTTAATAGAAAGATTGCCTGCGTTCGACAGACATACCTTTTATTGACGTGGTGACTTCAAGACTTGATATACCGCTTTATAACGTAACGCGTTACGGCACCACTCAGTCTGACTTCCCTTTCTCTCACGCATACTGCAGCTGGTTTAAGTCAACGCTTCTGTCCTTTTTTACTATTATTTTCGTCATAATTTATGATGATTTCTTATATTATGATGTCCCCACCCACCAACAGTGGTGTTTTATGCTTATAAATATTTTATTATACGTAGATTTTTGGTAATGTTTTGCTTAGGTGGTCGAGGCATAGGGCACTACAATAATGATCAGGCGTTGTGTGGTACAATTTTATTTATTTCTTTCATAGCTAACATTCGTTAAAGACCCTTGAAGTTAACTTCAACGGTAGAGCCGTGAAGCTTAGTAACTCGTGATTGGGGACCTACTAATATTATAAACGCGATGTTTGTCTGGATGTTTGTTACTCTTTAACGCCGCTACTACTGAAGAGACTTGGCTGAAATTTGGAACGTAAATAGGACTTATCTTTGGATTAACTCATAGGCTACTTTTTATCCCGAAAAAATTCTTGAGATTCTCGAGATTTGCGAAAACGAAGCGAAGTTTTTTACTCTTTCACGCATCGGCTACTGAACCACCTGAAATTTGAAGTAGAGATAGATTCTAGTCTGGATTAACACATAGGTTACTTTTCAGCCCGGAAAAATCCATAGTTCCCGCGGGATTTGTGAAAAACTGAATCGTCAATTCGTCCACGCGGACGAAGTCGCGGGCGTCCGCTAGTTTCTCTTATTTTGTCGAGGAAAATATTACAAAAATACGCCTTATATTTAAACAATTTAGGGTCTGGTCACTTGAGACCTATTATCTTCCAAGCAACCTGGGCTTAAACTCTTTAGTTGGCAACCGAACCCAATTATGGTAGGACCATTTTAGATGTACTAGTTTCGTCAGAGAGAATGGTTAATAATTTTCGTCTATTTTCAAGAATAACTTAAAAACTATTTTTTTATAAAATTACAAAAAATATATATTTGAGATTCTCCTTACATAGCCTTTCATTTGTTATATCACACGATGCAGTAAACATTTTTTTTTTAATTCCGTTAAATTGTAATCAGTATTTTCAGTTCACAATATAACGGTAGATTATAATATCGCGAGTAAGATTATAAACTAACGTATTTTACAATTTAACGGTAACACATACATTAAAGTCGGATTTCTATTTTGTCCCTAAAATTGACCTTTATTACAATTTCTTTTATTTTACGGTGATCTTCGGTTTTTCTGGAATCCATTTAATTTCAGTCCTAACATGCAGTAAAAATCAAAAAATCAAAAATCATTTATTTCAAGTAGGCTCAGTTTACAAGCACGTCAGTTGACTATTTGTAAAGATTCTACCACTGGTTCGGAAGGCAGATTCTGCTGAGAAGAAACCGGTAAGAAACTCAACAGTTGCTCTTTTAAAAAATCATACAACATTGTAATTTACAATAGATGACAATTACAATTTCTTATAGTTTTACTTCCTGTGTGAAGGTGGAAGCTGATCCAACGGCCTCCAAGCATCTTTATCATTAAGGAACTCATCAATGTTGTAGTACCCTCGACTAAGTAAATGTTTTTTAACACATTGCTCAAAGCTATGCATTGGCAGGTCCATCACAGTCTTGGGGATCTTATTATAGAAGAGTACACCCAAACCTACAAAAGATTTTTTTACTCTTTGGAGACGATATGCAGAAATAACTAACTTATGCCCGTGTCTAGTAGTAGATCTGACTATAGCAGCCCTCGTTCTATTAAATACCCTTGCAAGAGTCCTAGAGCGTGGTAACTGTAACAAAGAAATGACGTATACGCATGCGCGGACAGAGCGGGACGGACTACCGGTCGAACTCATTTACTTCCACGAGTGCGAGAGAGACGGCTGCGCTCATAAATTTCATAATAGTAATTAGGTTGGGAATTCAGCGTGGATGTTTATTTTTTTAGTGTGTTAAGTATACTGGGTTATTGGGGTGATTAATTAAATTTTTTATACTTTAACTGTCTTGTTGATACGATAAATCGTCATCTATACTAATGTTATAAAGCTGAAGAGTTTGTTTGTTTGATTGAACGCGCTAATCTCCGGAGCTACTGGTCTGATTTGAAAAATTCCTTCAGTGTTAGATAGTGAAGGGTTTAAAGCAAAATTAAACAGGATTCTAATTATATATTAAGATTTAATTTCACTCGTTAATTGATTACAGAACATGTTAACGCTAAGACGGCTGGGCACAGAATAGACAGAATACATAGAGGTGTATTGCCATTACATAATAAATAAGTTACTCGGAGGATATTTTTGGTTTACATGTAAATAACTTTTACAACAGATAGCCCATTTATCGAGGTATGCTATAGGCTATATATTATCCCCGTATACCTATGGGAACGGGAACCACGCAGGTAAAACCGCGCGGCGTCAATTAGTCATTAATAGATGGACGTCCACTGCTGGATATAGGTTTCTGACATACACTTTTAAACACAACGATTTCGAACTCTCGAGCTGTCAGCATCCAAGTTCCCTGCAAAAATGTCTTTAGTCCACCTTGTGGGGGGTCGACTAACTGCGCTTTTCGGTGAGGGGTCGCCATACCAACACCTTGGGACCCCAACGTCCCAGATAACGTTGAGGACTCTGTGCTCGAAATGGGGATGATGACTAGGTTTGAATATATTGATTTTTATGATACATTCGGGTAAATAAGGTCAATGTTAACTGATTTATACATAAAAAGCAAAGATTGACTGGATATTTGCAAAATAAATAAGATTATAAAATTTCAAAATCTACTAAAAAAAATTATTGAATTAGATGAAAATTCATACAGTTTTAGCTTCCTTACATTAAATGTGACATTTTTTAATATGTAAACTATAAACATAAATGCAGAAATAACAAAGATATTAGTAATTTTGTTTAAACGCCCATACAAATCTAACGATCATTAATTGCCTACGACGTCATAAGTTCGTACCATTTTGTATGAGGCGTTTTTCAGGGATCCGCGGCAGCGCCGCAAATCTAACCCTTTAAATCGCTGTAACTCCGAAAGTAATGATCGCAGATACTCTGTTACTTTTACAAAATTGCTTTACTATTAGCATACTCTTAATTTATATACAATTTAAAAAACAGTCATCATCCCTAAGAATGTCCTCGTAATTCGCAATATATAATAACCACGAGAATGGTTTATAAGACCTAAGCGTGTATTCTTAAGTCTTATTAACCATTCTCGTGGTTATTGTATCCATTATTTATTTCTTTAGTAATAACTGAACTTTTTGTATTTATTTATATAGCGATAACTTATTATTAATTATTAGTTTACTATTTTTTTTTTTAATTTCTTTCTTTTGTTTTAAGTATTTGTAAATAAAATAATTTTATTTCTTTTTTTCTTTCTTTCTATAACTGAATTATTTGTATTTATTTATATTTATAGCAGTAACTGAACTATTTGTACCGTTCTATTAATTATTCATTTCTCGTTTGTTCCAGACGGTCCTGCCAGTGCTAAACAGAACAAGGAATTATCAGGTGTGATAACATATATATCTCCAGTATAATAATATTATGAAGATTAAAGATTTGATTGTATGTTTGTTTGTATGCATTGAATAGGCTCTGAAACGAAAAAGTTTGAAAAGTTCTTCCACTGTTGTGAAGCTACACTATCTCCGAGTGCTATAGGCTATATTTTATCTTCGTTATTTTATTTTCCTACGGGAACAGGAACTACGCGGGTGAAACCGCGCGATGTCTACTAGTAATATTATAAAGAGGTAAAGTTTGTGGTTTAGTAGGGGGTAATCTTTTTTTTATTATTTACAAGTTAGCCCTTGACTACAATCTCACCTGATGGTAAGTGATGATGCAGTTTAAAGCGGGCTAACTTGTTTGGAGGAGGATGAAAATCCACACTCCTTTCGGTTTCTACACGGCATCGTACCGGAACGCTAAATCGCTTGGCGGTACGTCTTTGTCGGTAGGGCAACTAGCCACGGCCGAAGCCTCCCACCAGCCAGCTTAGTAAAAAAAAAACATTTTACGATCGACAAATGCAATGGTTATATACAGTTCACATATTCGAGATGTACTAAAAATAAAGCTTAAAACTAATAAACATATGTTATTTAGTACCTACATAATCACTGTATACCTTATAAACAGTATACAGTATACCCGTAGAAAGCTACGTTATTTGTGAGTGTCATAGGTATTTACATCCATAGTGCTGTGGGAACGGGAAAGTTGTAAAATAAAGGATTTATGGTTATTTATTTTATTTCTATAATGTCTAATTGCCGTGATAGCTCAGTAGGTATCCTCTGCCTCCGATTACGGAGGATGTGGGTTCGAATCCGGTCCGGCGCATGCACCTCCAACATTTTAGTTGCATTTTAATAATAATAATAATAATAATATCGTTTATTTGCAAGAATTATTGTTCTTTACAACATTGACAGCCTCCGTGGCGCAGTGGTATGCGCGGTGGATTTACAAAACGGAGGTCCTGGGTTCGATCCCCAGCTGGGCCGATTGAGATTTTCTTAATTGGTCCAGGTCTGGCTGGTGGGAGGCTTCAGCCGTGGCTAGTTACCACCCTACCGACAAAGACGTACCGCCAAGCGATTAGCGTTCCGGTACGATGTCGTGTAGAAACCGAAAGGAGTGTGGATTGTCATCCTTCTCCTCTTTCAAGTTAGCCCGCTTCCATCTTAGACTGCATCATCACTTACCATCAGGTGAGATTGTAGTCAAGGGCTAACTTTGTCAAGAATAAAAAAATATATATATATATTCAACTAAATTAATAGTGTGCAAATATTGTAATGGTGAAAAAGAAAAAATGCAAACAGTGAAATAAAATTAAGAAAAATATAAATACCATCAATCACAATTACTAATTAAATTAAATAAAATTACAAAATAAAAATAACACAATAGTCATAATTACCAAATTAAATGAAAAAAAAAGAAATTAAATATCACGTGTCTCAATCGGTGAAGGAAAACATCGTGAGGAAACCTGCATACCAGAGAATTTTCTTAATTCTCTGCGTGTGTGAAGTCTGCCAATCCGCATTGGGCCAGCGTGTTTTACTAATACCTAACCCTTCCATTCTGAGAGGAGACTCAAGCTCAGCAGTGAGCTGAATATGAGATAACGACAGGGTAGGTTTTTTTAATACTAAACTGGGAGTGTTGGGAATCGAAGGAACCCAAGACCTTTTTCAAAACGCCAAATATTATCTTTCTTTCTAAAGTAACATATAAATTATGCACATATCGTCCGTATGTTTTACTAGTCTGTATTTTTCCAAGACTCGAAAAGGTTTGTTGTCTTAACAAACCTCGGGTAGATACGTTACATACAATCGTCAGAAAACATTGTTGGAGAATGTTATTCGGAAAAATGGAGAATTTCTAGAAAAATAATTTGAAATTACAATCACAGATGAGAAATATGTTATTTTGGGTTTGATTCTTTTTGTGTTTAATGCATATATTTTTTTTGGGTACAATAATAATTCCGGTTTTTGTCTTGTATATTGTCTTGTAATCTGTTATTCTGTTTTTGTTTTTTTTTTTATGAAAGAGGTCGCTTTTTTGTGTTGGCGTAGTTTTTTGAGGCAATTGTTGTTACAGCTATGTTTATATAATGTTGATGTTTTGACTAGCAGACGCCTCGCGGTTTCACCAGCGTGGTTCTCGTTCCCGTAGGAATACGGAGATATTAAATAGCATATAGCATTCGGGGATAATGTAGCTTCCCAACAGTGAAAGTATTATTCAAATCGGTTTATTTAAGAGTCTATTAATTATTTTTAACATAAAAATGCAACCGACTTCAAAGATGTACGAGTATCTATACTAATATTATAAAGCTGAAGAGTTTGTTTGTTTGATTGAACGCGCTAATCTCAGAAACTACTGGTCCGATTTGAAAAAATCTTTCAGTGTTAGATAGCCCATTTATCGAGGATGGCTATAGGCTACATATTATCCCCATATCCCTACAGGAACGGGAACCACGCGGGTGAAACCGCGCGGCGTCAGCTAGTTTTAGATATTTTGATTTTAACATGAAATTACTGAACCGATTTTCATGAAAACGAAATGGGACCAATCTGGAAGTATACTCTTTCAACCAAAATGGGAATTTTTAAAATTGGTTAGTAAATGACAAAGTTATGAGATACATACAATAAGATACATACCCGTCGATTGAGAAACTCCTCCTTTAAAAAAAAAAGAATATCTGACATATTTAGTCGGGAAAGACTGTTAGGAGTGGGTTCGTCAATAGACCAACGGGGCGGGGATCGAACTACCACCCTTGGTGATGAGTCCGACCTTGCCGTTGAGCTATTGAGGCTCGCTCAAAGCAAACAAACAAACAAACAAACAAACCGATGTTTTCACGGAAACTCCGAATAAATGAAAACTACGCGAGTGAAACCGGGCATCCCTTAATATACAGGGTGTCCCGTAATTAATGGATAAAACGCAAATGGTAGATAAAATAAATAAAAATAAAAAAGCCTTTTATTTCCTATATAAATTTTACAATTAGATAACTTAAACTAAAAAAATTAAACCAACAAAAACGAAAATTATTTACAATGTACCATTTTTGGTTCATAATCATATTTATACTGTTAGGAACCCCTCTCAGGTGAAGGCCTCTTACAAGGATTGCCATTTCTCTCTATCTCGGGCAATTTGTTTCCATTGCGGTATATACAGCACCACTTCAAATGGTACATACACCACCTAATTATCTAAAACTAATTTAGGCCATTATTCCACCACGCTGGCCCAATGCGGATTGGCAGACTTCACACACGCAGGGAATTAAGAAAATTCTCTGGTATGCAGGTTCCCTCACGATATTTTCCTTCACCGTTTGAGACACGTGATATTTAATTTCTTAAAAAATGCATACAACTGAAAAGCTGGAGGTGCATGCCTCGGACCGGATTCGAACCCACACTCTCCGGAATCGGAGACAGGGGTCATACCCACTGGGCTATCACGGCCTAATTTGAATAGTTTTCCAAAAATCCCTAGGGCGACCAAGATCAAATTTTTCAAAGATCAATTTTTTGACAGGTAATTTTTTTTATAAATCCGATCTTAAAATATATCTTACACTCAAAGCTTCTTTTACAAAACAAATAAAACAACAACATACATGTAAAATAGTACATTGATGATTAAATTGTTTAAATGTTTAACAAAAATCAGATCTTTAAAATAGTAATTACAGCAGCTACAACATTCAAAATACTGATTCAAGATAGAAAAATTAAAAAAAATACGAAATAAAAATATAACTTGGTCACCCTAGGGATTTTTGGGAAACCATTTAAATTAGTTTTAGATAATTAGGTGGTGTATCTACCATTTGCGTTTTATCCATTAATTACTTGACACTCTGTATAAATGCAAAAGGTCATTCATTCACGAAATTTCGAAAACCATTCGACGCACAAAGGTGAAATTTAGTAGGGAGGTAGTTTATAGTGGGTAGGTGTCCACTAACAACGGATTTTGCGATAGGGCCGGATTAAAGAGGTCTAAGGGCGGACGAAGTCGCGGGCATCCGCTAGTAGGTAATATATAAATGCGAAAAGTCATTCATCACAAAATTTCGAAAACCACTAGACATAGGTAGGTGAAATTTAGTAGAGAGGTAGTTTATAGTTAGTAGATGTCCACTAACAACGGATTTTGCGATAGGGCCGGATTAAAGAGGTCTAAGGGCGAACGAAATCGCGGACGTCCGCAAGGTAAGTAATACATAAATGCGAAAGGTCATTCATCACGAAATTTCGATACCACTAGACGCACAAAGGTGAAATTTAGTAGAGAGGTAGTTTGTAGTTGGTAGATGGCGACTAATAACGGATTTTACGATAGGGCCGGATTAAAGAGGTCTAAGGGCGGACGAAATCGCGGGCGTCCGCTAGTAGGTAATATAAATGCAAAAGGTTTCATCACGAAATTTCGAAAACCGCTAGACATACAAAGATGAAAGGAGATGGTCCATTTCAGGTCCACTCTTGTACCCCGTATCATTAAAATTTAAAAAATACAAGGATCTTATTAAAATTTATTAAATTGAATAAATGTAACTAAATAAAAAGAAATATAAAAATTAAAACCCAAGTGTTTGAGTTATATCAAGATGGCCCCAGGCAACTATGACATGACAATTGACAGCAAACGTCAAATCGATTACTGCATCGAAAACGTCATCAATCCGCCATTATTACCCATATAAGTGTTGCATTACTTGGGAGTTATATGAATATTATTTCGAAAGAATATATAATTTACGTATATTTGTATAATCAAAAATAGTAAAAAATATTTTCTTTTATTTCCGCCAGGGTACAATGACTGGACTTGGGCTCCATACAATTTTGGACCATCTCCTTTAGCAGAGAAGTAGTTTATAGTTGGTAGAAGTCTACTAACAACGGATATTGCGATAGGACCGGATTAAAGAGGTCTAAGGGCGGACGAAGTCGCTGACGTCCGCTAGTAAGTAACACGAGTAGGTATATAAATGCATCACGAAATTTCGAAAACCATACATACATACAAAGATGAAATTTAGTAGGGAGGTAGATATTATTTACAGGTCTAAGGGCGGACGAAGTCGCAGGCGTCCGCTAGTAGTATAAGACAAAGAAGTCCGTTCGTCCCCTAATCTGGCGCGCTACCAGCAAACGACAAATATGTCCAAATAGCGGACATTTCTCCCTTTTTACGGGACACAAGTAACGTCAGCAGAATCAGAAATAATACCCCAAATATAAGACTTGATAGTGTAATCATTTGTTTTTATTATTGTTGTAATATTTGGTGGTTTTACTTTATTTTTATTAGATAAACTAGCTGACGGCTCGCGGTTTCACCCGCGTGGTTCCCGTTCCCGTAGGAATACAGGGATAATATATAGCCTATAGCCTTCCTCGATAAATGGCCTATCTAACACTGAAAGAATTTTTCAAATCAGACCAGTAGTTCCAGAGATTAGCGCGTTCAATCAAACAAACACACTCTTCAGCTTTATTATATTAGTATAGACAGGGGATGCTTATAATGCGTGAATTTTCCTTTATTTTCTAAATCAAGTACTATCTAGTACTATCTAATAATACTAATCAAGTAGTTTCAAAGCCTTTCAGATCCTTTAGAACCGATTCATACGTCAGGTCACAGGCAATCCGTGGTTTGTTCGCAATAATGACTTACATAGAGACCTAGATCGCCGCACAATAGCCCAATATACGAAAAATCTCTCGAAAACTTATTTTAAAAGACCCACCCCACAGTGCCGTGAATACCCTTTTCCGCACTCTGTGCGAGCTCCTATAACTGCGCCCTATTTAACTAGACCCTTTGCCTATCATTCCACCCACTGTCTCACTAAAACTCAAACGCAGGTTCACTGCTAATGCGTTGCCCATTCTGATGCTTAATTCTGTCTATTCTTGCGCCCCCGAGAGTATACGCCCTGTGCCTGGGCACTGGTGGCCGCCCTATTAAATCGCCCTGATGCTGTGATGACACTACCACCCCAACTAACTAGTGGTTGAGGCTTGCAACATCCCCGATACCAACGCTGATTGTAGATCTAAACGCCCAAAAAACGTCCTCTACGATGACATAACGACCGACAATGCTTCCCAGGCAACTCACTAGCTACACAGCGTTTTCGCCAGCGAAGAGGTCCCCGATATCTGACGTCACCTAGACGTGGGTTTTTTAACTCACGATCTCGGGGGTAACAGGGCTGATACACTCAGGCCAGAACACCCTTCCCGAACGGCCCTCTGAGGTCCGAGTCTCAGAGGAGACGCCCTCAGAGAGTCTCTGCTTCTGCCTTCGGGCCTAATCAGGCGATGCTTCTGCGCTCGCCTCAGACCAAATACTGTATTTTGATTTTGATTTTTTGAGGACCTGCCTCGCTAGACGTTACTTTTCTGTCAAAGTATATGATCAACGATCTAATGCGATTATATAAACTGTCTCTATAGAATCGATGTTAAATAGTTGTAATCGTGTTCGTCGATTAAAGAGCTCTTTGAAAATCTTTTTGTATAGTTGCATGGTGTAAAAAAAAACGGGCAAAAACTTCTTGTTTAGTTTACAATATATACCAAATCTAAGCTCCTTTTCCTCAGAAAATGACAGACAATTTTGCTCGTGACTATGAGTGTGATACAGGTCCTTTTATAATTGGTCTGGGGCGCTCGCCCAAACTCCCCGGTGACGCCGCTGAGGTGTGATTTATATCCTGCTTAAAGAAACCAATTGCTATCAATACTGCCGTCCTAATTAAAAAGGGCACAACTAACATTTTGTAAATGTTGAGAAAATAGAGTTTAGAATATTTTTTACGTTTTTGTTGAAAAAAAAACAACAAAACTTCGTTTTCCGAAATTCTGTGGATGGCAGTTTTTGCATTTATATAGTATACTAGCGGACGCCCGCGACTTCGTCCGCGTGAAACTCGATGTAAACTTTCAACTAAAATTTAGCCTATTTTACTTGTGGATAATGTAGCTTTCGAATGGTGAAAGAATTTTTAAAATCGGTCCAGTAGTTTTTGAGCCTATTCATTAGAAACAAACATACAAACAAAGTTTTCCTCTTTATAATATTAAGTATAGATATAAAATAATGACAATATCATTTTTTTATTTTTAATGCGTATAATATACGTCATCGGTTTAGCACCATCTTCAAACTGATCAGTAGATAGAAAATATTGTAATGTTATTTTTCGATTTTTGGTTTCCTGCGTACGTTTTTGATGTTACAAGAAACAATATTTTACAATTTTAATTTTTAACAGTTTTAAACATTTTTTGCTGACGCTACTAAAGCAGTATACAACATTAAAACCTTAATATGTTCCCTTTGCCCACATTAAGTTAAATTACTGAATACCGGCGCCATATTTGCTAGGGCCCGACCACACAATGTAGTTTCGTTTACATACGTTAAGTTTAGAAGTTGCTACGACATATATTAGGTATAGGTCACTAGTTGACGCGACTTCGTCACTTAGACCTCCTCAATCCGGCCGTGTCACAAAATCCGTTCTTAGAATCTACTAACTTTAAACTACCTCCCTGCAAAATTTCATGGGCTTCAACCGTAGCTAATTACCATCCAACCGGCAAAGGAAGTCAAGCGATTTAGAGTACCGGTACGATGTCGTGTAGAAACCGAAATGGGTGTGGATTTTCATTCTCCTAACAAGTTAGACCGATGCGAAATAGAAAGACGAAACGAAAATAACTGGCTTGCTTTCTACGAGAGAGACAGGCAGACAGACAAACGTGCGCGCAACTATTTTTTTTTATATTATTTACAAGTTAGCCCTAGACTACAATCTCACCTGATGGTAAGTGATGATGCAATCTAAGATGGAAGCGGGCTAACTTGTTAGTAGGAGGATGAAAATCCACACCCCTTTTCGGTTTCTACACGACGCTAAATCGCTAAATCGCTTGGCGGTACGTCTTTGTCGGTAGGGTGGTAACGAACTACAGCCGAAGCCTACCACCAGCCAGACCTGGACCGATTAAAAAAATATTAATCGGCCCAGCCGAGGATCGAATCCAGGACCTCCGTTTTGTAAATCCACCGCGCACACCACTGCGCCACGGAGGCCGTCAAAAAGTGTCGTTACAACTTTTAGTCTTAATTTTTATCCGTCTTGCGCCTAACGCGCGAGGAACTTCGTTTTAAAAAAAACATACGCGTTGAATTGAGAACCTCTTCAATTTTTATGAAGTCGATTAAAAAAAAAGGAACATGTGCCTGTTACATGTTTTAATTCCAAAGAAAACGGCGCCAAAACCGCTTGTGAAAAAAATGAAAATTGTACGAAACGATATCAGAGTTAAAAGAGAGAAAAATAATTATTTTCCTAATTAAAAACTCATTCGCCCGCGGCTAAAGCAAATTGGCTGTTATTTCTCTTTTACATTCTTTTTTCTGCTTTTTGTTATTGTATAATTTTTTTTTATTCGACCCCACTTGATCCCGAAAAAACATGAAAAGGCCACAATCGAGGAATGGAAACTAAAAAAAAAGAATTAATTACAATCTCTTATTATTTTTACGAGCTAAAGCTGGTTGTACACTGGTGATGCGATGCGATGAATGTTGCTATATTATGTCGTTAGTGATCTTAGGTCAGCTGCATGCTGTGCACAAAGTTTTTAACTGGGGTAGCAATAGGCTAGGTGACAATTTTTTTTAATGGTCTACAATTGTTCTTCTCAATTGAATGCCTGTCAGATATTTCAACTATTTCATTGTTAATGTTAACTAATCCTTTAAAAACGGAACGTTTGACAAAAAAAAAATTAATAATTAGTTTGACGTTTAGTACATACAGTAACATTGTGATGTTACAAAATGGACGACAGCGCTTTTTTTGACGTTAGGAAAAATTTGAAAAAATACATGATTTTCATGAAATCTTTAAGTTTTATTATTTAATATCGATATATTTCGGAACTTTATTCTATGTACTACATGATATCAATATTACTTATATACTTTAATGTGTCCATAGGGTAGGCAGAATTTAATTTTGAATTTTAATATCTACGGAGTGCACGTCACATGCTGCATACACAATATTATTGGCAAAGAACTAGGGCTTTATATTAAAAAAAAAACAATATTCCGTGTGCTCAAAGTATTAAAGAAGGTGCCTGAAATTGGGCAGCTAAAACTCACATGATAAAACGTTGGAGTATGACCGACTAGTTTCGAACACATATAGGGCCCTTAGTCATGAGCTGGTTCTTGCAACGCGGCACAAACCAAACTAGTAGGCCGTACTCCGACGTATCACGTTAGTTTTAGCCGTGTTTTAATATAAATTTATAGAACTCACGATAAATAATTTATTAAACTCACGATAATTACAATTGTACTTAATTTATCGCATCATCTCACGAATCGCATAGCACTTTCAGTGTACAACCACCTTTATAAAGAAAAACAGTACAATTTTTTTCACAGACGCCGTTTATAGTTTAGATTGAATGAAATAGAAACTTAGATTATTAAAACAAAAACATATATTATATATTTTAAATATATTAAAAATAAATAAAATAGTGAAGCGAAACCAGTGATTTTAGTGAATACGAAAAATATTATGTGATTAAAAAAATACCAAACCAAATAAAACTATTTACAAAACATACAAAAAACGAATAAAAATAAAATAAGTGTCTCAATCTCAATTTGCCCCAAGAAATTTCTGGATTGTCCCCAAAAAGTTTCTCGAGTGTCCCCAAAAATTTATAATGACGACGGTATAAGCGTTGGTCGTGATAGTTGGCGGTCCAAAATGTTAACGATGTCCACTCTAATGATGCCAGCGGCTACTATGACGACAATGACCAACGCTGGACCCATACCAGTGGCTGCGGCTACGAAGCTGGAGCCCAAGTTACTGCAGTTGCCCCACCCAGCGCTGATGCCGCAGATTCCACAACAACCTCCGCAACAACATCACCACCAGCATCCGCACGGGAACAACAACAAACTCGGTAAGTGATATTCTCGATTTGCCCCAATTTTTTTTTTAAACAAAACACTTTGTTTGCGGCTTAGAATATAGCCTCTGAATTAAACCTCAATAGCTCAACGGTTAGAGCGATCGGACTCATCACGGATAGGTGGAGGTTCGATCACCCCGTTGGACAGGGATTCGCTGGATGCAGCCGGCTCAAGAACCTGATGTTTGGAAGTGACTCCATCGGCTGATGATGATGATGATGATTATGAGAGTCAGAATCACGATTTTCTCTTATCTATACTAATATTATAAAGCTGAAGAGTTTGTTTGTTTGATTGAACGCGCTAATCTCAAGAACTACAGATCCGATTTTAAAAACTCTTTCAGTGTTAGATAGCCCATTTATCGAGAAAGGTTATAGGCTATCACGCTAAGACTATACATTATCACGCTAAGACTATACATTATCACGCTAAGACTAATATGAGCGTAGCACCAATGTAGAATGTTTCAAAATCGGGGGATATTTCTCTATTAAGAGCTTACGCTGCGTGCGCTGCGTAAACGGTTAAAGTTTCGCAAAAATCATGTCTGATAGAATTGTTCTCCTTTAAAATTTTTAAAAAAAGTCCGTGACAGTTCCCGCGGGGTTTGTGAAAGCAGACGAAGTCGCGAGCGTCCGCTAGTGTTAGATATATTTAGAGAAATAAATATAAAACGAACGTAAACGAAGTATCGTAGTCTAAAGTTTCTAGCACCCTAGCGCGCAGATAGGGGTGGGTGGTTGGTTATAAATAGTATCGATGAAATTATTAGAGCTTGCAAACTTGTTCCCGCACTAATGACTTGCTCTGCGGAGTTCGTTACTACTGCGCTCCGACGTAATTTAGTGACGTATTCATGTTTTTAGTGGTTTTTAGGGTCCCAAAAATGGAACTCCTTTAATTACTATGTGTATGTCTGTCATGATATTTAATCTCAGGAAGGCAAGTTTTTGAGCTATTGCATAGTTTTAATCGCGAGCTTTGAGCGTGGCGACTGAATCAAGAAATTCCGTAACGAAAAAACCTAACACCCAAGCCGTGCATTAAGTTAGCTTTGGAAGTTGTCATATCGACTTAACTGGATAAGTGGTTTGAAGCTAAGGGGCAAAACTTATTAAATCTGAGTTCGATTCCAGCTCAATGTACAGACATTTTTTTATTCTTTTATTTCTTAGAAGCTGACGCCACGCGGTTTTACCCGCGTTGCTCCCTATCCCGTCAGAATACGGGGATAACAAATAGCCGATACCTTCCTCGATAAATGGGCTATCTAACACTGAAAGAATTTTTCAACTTGGAGCAGTAGTTCCTGAGATTAGCGCGTTCTAACAAACAAACTCTTCAGCTTTATAATATTAGTACAGATTTTTTCCTATAGAAAGAAATACTGCATAAATAAAACAAATGAATATTTATAATTGCATAAGTTGATAAAAAATGCTATGCAATAGCTTTACCGAGTGCCACACGTTTTTATTTTATTATTATTATTTACAAGTTAGCCTTTGACTACAATCTCACCTGATGGTAAGTGATGATGCAACCTAAGATAGAAGCGGGCTGACTTGTTAGGAGGAAGATGAAAATCCACACCTATTTCGGTTTATACACGACATCGTACCGGAACACTAAATCGAATGGCAGTACGTTTTTGACGCTATGGTGGTAACCATCCACAGCCGAAGCCTCCCACCAGCCAATTAAGATAACCTCAACCGGCCCGAAGATCGAACCCAGGACCTCCGTCTTGTAAATCCACCGCGCATACCACTGCGCTACGGAGGCCGTCACAATAAATAGTTTAATAAATGGAATAAATACTTTTTCGCTTTCAGCTGTGGGGAAAAAAACTACAGACTTTAAAGACAATTTTTATCTGGCTTACTGAAATCATCAGAAAATATGAGCGATTATTCGGAAGATTATTTCATTCAAAATGAATAAAAATATTACCGCAAACGTAGCTCGATAACAGAATTATAATGGTTTTATTTTGTAACTTTGAAACCCTGCCATTCCATTACGCTACGCTCAAATCGTCAGATTTTCGAAATGGACCACTTATAGCTATCAACTCAACTAGCTTGTCTCAATCTGACGTGCTGGTTGAGCGGAGCCTTCTAATACAGAAGTAGTTTTACTACTCCTAAAAGAAGGTTCCAAACTACCACTAAATTATGTAAATTTTGAAAGTGAAATAAACGATTTTATTATATTTATTTAACCTGCTCTTAGACTGCAGCTTCTCCGTTATCAGAATTAGTATTTAGTAAACTCCCCGATATATACATACTCGTTGTAGAATGCAATCATAGACTAATGAGTAAACAAAGAGTCTATGGATGCAGTACATACCAAAGACAAAATACGTAGCTATGTTGACATCTGTCAGATAGTTGAATACCCCACACTACGCACAGTACAAAGGTATAAAAGGCGAACGCCAAGCAGAGCCGAGTTTAGTCTGAGTGAACAAGCGGGTGAAACACTACACTCGTGATGTGAACACATGCAGATATCAAATAAACAAAATTAAAAGATATTAATTTTAATGCAGCGCTGGTTAGCGGCCGTTAATTAATATGATATAACGGTAACGGCGCGCTTTACGGCCGTTATTCGGGTTAATTTCTCAATTTGCCCCAAAAATGAATCATCTTTTGCGTAATAATTGTATTATGGGGGCACGCTGTTTTTATTTATTGACCGACTTCAAATAAAGGAGGATCTCAATCCGATTGATATAGGTTTTTTTAACCCTCGCAAAAAGAGGTGTATTATAAGTTTGACGTGTCTGTCAGTCTGTTTGTGGTACCATAACTCCAAAACGGATGAAGCGATTTCAATTTAGTTTTTTTTTTGTATTTACAGGTTACTTATGGACGATTGTTATTAGACATGAAAATGATGATGAAAATCGGTTGAGCCGTTTAAAAGTTGTGGGGGTGAAAGTGGGGAAGAACAACCGAATGTCTGCAAATATACTCGAGTGGGGTCTCAAATGAAAGCGCACTGGAAGAGAATATTGATGACTTGATCGAGAGTATAATTGATAATTTCATGACATTCGGGGTTTTTCAAAATGTTTGCATCACTTTGTTGTCTGTATGTCTGACAAAAACCTATATCTCAAAAACACGTGGAGAAATCGAGTTGCAATTGAAACCCTAAACTAGTACAATAGTCCTTACATGAAACCAAACGTTGTGAAGTGAAATAGACAAATGTCAACCAAAAGCGACGCAATCGGAAATACCGTTGTTTCGTTGCATTCGGACGAAAGAGATAGCATTGGGAATACTCCGCCGCCATTGGACGACATTTTGTCTATTTCTCCTCACCGCCCGCCGCCCCCTAACCAAGTGGCACGTCGATTCTCTATCTACGATCGCTAACGCTTCGAAAACTAGAAAAATTTATGGGAATGACAGATCATGATCACGTGACCTGAAGATAGCAAATGTCATTCAATGGCGGCGGAGTATTCCCAATCCTATCTCATTCGTCCGAAGGGGGGCCGGTCTAACCACCGCAGGCTTTTTATCCATCAGATAGAAGTATCCAAAGTGTAACAAATCATGATTTCTAATTGTCCCCCCGTCACCCCCCGGTGCGTCCGTGCGTAGAAACCGCAAATTTTATTATATTTATCCATGTATGAAATTACGCAATTAATTTCAGACTCGCCCAACTAGGTGGTTAAAATTAAAAATGGCGGACGGGCGTGGCGGAGTAGGGTGCCCATCCTCGTCGGAAAACTTAAAATAGTCCGAAGTTTAATTATGTGAGGGCTTCAATCTTTACCTGGGGTCATTTTTGACGACCTCCGTGGCGCAGTGGTATGCGCGGTGGGTTTACAAAACGGAGGTCCTGGGTTCGATCCCCGGCTGGGCAGATTGAGATTTTCTTAATTTGTCCAGGTCTGGCTGGTGGGAGGCTTCGGCCGTGGCTAGTTACCACTCTACCGGCAAAGACGTACCGCCAAGCGATTTAGCATCCCGATACGATGCCGTGTAGAAACCGAAAGGGGTGTGGATTTTCATCCTCCTCCTAACAAGTTAGCCCGCTTCCATCTTAGACTGCATCATCACTTACCATCAGGTGAGGTTGTAGTCAAGGGCTAACTTGTAAAGAATAAAAAAAAAAAAAAAAAAAAAAAAAAAAAAAAAAAAAATGAAAATCAGCACTACAGCTCTCAACTGTAGTATCGAGCTGAGGCAGCGCGCCATTCAGCTGAATTTCTTTATTCAATTGTTATACTAAGTACAGACAGAGAAACTTTGTAATTTAAGTAGGTATCTTTAAGTAGCTTGTAAGCTCTGTTAGTATTAGTTTGTAATTTCTTCTTGTTTTTTAATTTGTTCTTTTTTTAGCTGAATAAAGGACTTTATTATTATTTTTATTACTAATAATATAAAGCTGAAGAAACACTTCACTTTGTAATATTTATATATTAACTTGTAATTGAAAATTTTGAAATACCCTCGAATGTCATGAAATTGTTAATTACACTCTCGATCAAGTCATCAATATTCTCTTTCAGTTCGCTGTCATTTGAGTATATTTGCACACATTCGGTTATTCTTCCCCACTTTCACCCACAACATTTAAACGGCTCATCCGATTTTCGTCAAACATGTCAAAAACAGTTGCGCATAAATTACCTTTAATACAATAAAAAACTAATCTGTCGCCCGTTTGGAATCTATGGTGACACAGACAGACAAACACGTCAAACTTACAACACCCCTCTTTTTGCGTCGGGGTTTGCGGTCTAAAAATAAATAATACTACAAGACGTCATACGCGTGAAATTTAGTTATTTACAAATCTCGCGGAAACTGAATTTTTCTGGGATAATAATAGTCTTGCGCAGTAACCTCCTCTATCTTGCAGTGAAAATCTCAGTAAAATCGGTTCAGCTATTCCAGAAAATTACCCGTACAAACAAACAACAAATAAAAGAAAGCTTGTTTGCGAGTTAATTTCTTTCTATGAATACTTGAGAAAAACTCAGGTATTTTTAAATTACTGACACATACTTTAATTTTATTTATATGTTGTGTAATGATAATAAATATACTTGAATAATACGCACATGACTGTCTAGACCAGTGATTCCCAAAGTGGCCTATAGGGGTCTATGACAAACTGCAAGGGGTCTATGTCAGCGAAAATTTGGGGCTCCATTAAACAAAAATGGTTTCCACGAAGGTGGATCATAACACATATACTAATAGTACCTATTTTTACATCATATTATATAATATTAAAACATATACATTATTTTAAAAGTAACTATGAAGTAAAAAAATATTATGTTTGTTTATAAAATTGTGTAAGTTGTAGGATATAGAAAATCAATATCAAATAAGTAGGGGGTCTACCCAACACGGAAAAACATGGCAAGGGGTCTACGAGACTAAAATATTTGGGAAACTCTAGTCTAGACCATCAAATATATTCTTATGTGGCTAGTTACCGACGTACCGCTAAGTAATTTAGCGTTCTTACGATCTAGAAAACAAAAGGTGTGTGGATTTTCCTACTCCTAACAAGTTAGCCCGCTTCTTGATTGCATCATCACTAACCATCAGGTGAGATTGTAGTCAAGGGCTAACTTGCAGAGAATTAAAAAAAAACTCATCCGTTTAAGGACAGTCCCGTAAGACGCAGCGCCATGGTCACCCTACACTCCGTGCCGCCTCTCTATAAATGTTATATTTGCTCATAACCATAATTTAATGTGACGTCATTCGCTCCACAAACACGGAGATTGTTACCACGTTCCTTTATTTTGTTGACTGTTTATAGCTTTATGGAGTAGCTTTAGAAGGCCTCTATAGCCTAGTGGTTAGACTGTATGGCTTTAGAAGACCAGCTGCCAGGTTCGGGTTACTTAATAGGCACATTCATTTTTCACAAATCCTGCGGGAACCATGGATTTTTCTGGGATGAAAAGTAGCCTATGTGTTAATCCAGAGTAAAATCTATCTCCATTCTGATCAAGCCAAATCGCTTCAGTAGCCGCAGCGCTAAAGAGAATCAAACATACTGACATACACACAAACTTTCACATTTGTAATATTAGTTTAATCACTAATAAATAACAGATGAGGGACTATTTCTAATATTTCTAATACCGTATTTAAGTCCAATATAACATGTAAGTATATTGAAGCTAAATAAAGTCTATTAATAAAATCTAATAAGCGAAGAATAACATCATATGTGCTACCTTCTGATCACTTTGAAGGCGGTGCCAAGCCAGTGGTGTATGAATTAAAGCCGTTTCCACAAAAACACAAAATTACTGAACCGATTTTCATGAAAATTAAACAGAACCAACCTGGCATACTCTTTCAAACAAAAAAAAGATTTTTCAAAATTGGATCAGAAGTTATGCGGTAACAAACATAAAAAACATACGCGTCGAATGTTAAATGTTATTTACATGTACACACTGTGATGTCCACCAGTAAGCACCGGATGACATTTGTTACATAGAATCACGATTTCGTTAATGTCAACTAGCATATTTTTACAAGAACTTGACTACAATCTCACCTGATGGTAAGTGATGATGTAATCTAAGATGGAAGCGGGCTAACTTGTTAGGAGCAGAATGAAAATCTACACCCCTTTCGGTTTCTACACGACATCGTACCGGAACGCTAAATACGTCAAATATAGTGAATAAGCCTGCTGTTTCGACGTTGTGATTTTGAGATTACCAAATTCTGTAAGTTACCTTATTAAAGTATCGTAAGTAATCTGCGTGGGATATTAGGGTTGGCACAGGTTTTTGACGTGACAACGTCTTATAATTCGATGGAGCCGGCTGCACACTCGAAAAAAGATGACGTCATACGTCGTTCCCTTGCTCTAGGGTTGCCAACTTTTATTACAAGAAATAAAGTATACTCTGGTCTATGATTCTTTCGAAAAACGAACATTATCTTTTGATAAATGCAACCACTCCATCAGTATTTTCTTATGACGTTGTCACGTTCACTATCATCAGTAAACCGACTTTACAAACGTTTTTTTTTTAATAGAAGTAGGCATTTTCTTGCGTAAGATCATTGTAAATAGTGTCCAAATGATTTATTTTGCTATGAAACCGGTAAGTGGTACAGGTATGCCTCTCTTACTGTGAGTTATCTCAACTTTATGATATTTTTTATTTTTGCCGTGGAGACCCTTGGGCCATGGAGTCGCAGTGCTAAAAAAACACCGAATACACGGCTAGTTTTAAGCCTAAATAGCTCAACGGTAATTGCGGTCGAACTCATCAACTCTAAGGGGTGGTGGTTCGATCCCCGCCCGTTGGTCTATTGTCGTACCCACTCCTAGCACAGTCTTTGTCGACTAGTTGGAATATTGGTTATATTATAAAAAGATATGGCAAATATTATTTTAAAAAAGTTGCCTCAACTGGTGACAGAAGGGCTGGCTCATTTAGCGCAAAGGATCAGCCTGGCTGTCCAGCGCGGAAGTGCAGTCAGTATTCTTGCCACCATTCCACTTAGGCATGATTTGTTTAGTTACGTTTCCCTATTTTATTCTATACCACCACCACCACCACCACCACCAACAGAAGCCGATGGAAGGAGGCTGGTATCTTACCAGGACCACGATCTTCAGTAATGAAGGAACGACTATAGAGAGAGAGAGAGAGATTTTATTCTATCCATCGATCTTCTATTAAAAAGTGGATGCACAATCAGCGACCAAAAAAGTTCCCATGAGTGCAAACACAACTTCTTGGCACTCAATTCAGGTAGTCGCATTTGCAAATTCAACTTTAAACTCAATGCTTAAGGTTGAATTTGCTCTGAATTTGGGGTTTTATTGAATATTGGACTTCAGGTATAATTTATTTTACCAAAAATTCTAAAACTGTCAAAGCAAGGCCAGTTTTCAAGTGAAATTTTCTACATGATTATGCGTTTTTTAACCGACTTCAAAAAAAGGAGGAGGTTCTCAATTCGTCTGTATGTTTTTTTTTTGTATGTATGTTAGGCGAAGACGCCTGGACCGATTTGAATATTTTTTTTTTACTATAAGGGGTCAATGATTTTATATCAATGAAAGTAAGAAAACAAAAGTGCGGGGTCAGCACTTGGGACCCCAATATCCACCGAACTATATGCCCCTTCAGCTTTACACTCGCTGAGCTATGTGAGACTTTGGTTCTTCTGCGGATCTCCACATTTCTGATTCGATCACGCAGAGATCTCACTCCGAGCATAGCTCGTTCCATCGCCCGCTGTGTGACTTTAAGCACAAAGAAATACTCAGACGTAAATGGCTAATTGATACTTTTTTCATGGCCTATAAATATATCAATAGTTTATTATAGTTTTACTAGATTGAAATTTTTGATGTGAAACCGATTTCTGGTGTGGCGACGCGTCGCCACGCTATATGATAGTATATATATATACAGTCTTTATGCAGTAGTGTGTACGGTGTGGCGACGCGTCGCCATGAGCCTGTGCGATTCTCTCCCACTCGATCCGGCGTTAAGCCATCTCTCTCGCTACACTGAGCTCGGATACCTATACAGTATATTCCGTAGTGTATACAGTGTTGTTTAACTTTTACAAAATAATGTCGATGTTTCATATCTGTCAGGCGTCCCGTGACGGCTCACGTTTTTTTCATATTTTTTTGAGACGTGATTACATGAAAATTTTAGTTTTTAGTAACCAAAACGCCTATCAGCCATGACAGTCTCATTCACCTGTTTCATGACGTCACTATAAATTACAAGTTCCTTACAAACGATGCGTTTGACAAAGATATTAGATATCAATTAGTTTGAAATTTAGTACATAATGTAACATTGTGACGTCACAAAATGGACGACAGCGTTTTTGACGTTGGGAATTTTTTAAAAAACATGATTCCTAAATTAAATTTTATAAGAAATCCTTAACTTTTATTAATTGATATGTTGATTTATTAATTGATTGATATATTTCGGACCCTTAATCCATATACTATGCTAAATTACGATTAATATTGTTTATATTAAATTTGATATGAGTCAACTACCCTATTGCACACAATCTAGTAACACCCCTATTTTGTGTCGGGTGGTTAAACTGTGGCAACCCTACATAAAGCCGAGTCTGCATAAGCCGGGGCTCGCAAATGTTATTGGTTAGTGGTTTACGTCACAAGCGACAGCGGGCGGCGAAAACACCCTACCACAGTATTGTTTTTGAAGTGTTTCTTATGGGAGGGTAAGCTACTTAATGCTAGCCTCAAACGGTCAATTATTCTCACGTTTCTGGAGCACCCACGATTATTTGATCGTGTGTTGGTCACTGCGTACATGACTTGTATAGTATGCCGCGTGGGTACTGCCGTTTGCTTTTCAGAAACGTGAGAATAATTGACCGTTTGTGGCTAGCATTATGGCGTCATTCAGTTTGGCTTGCGCTCGCGACCGCATGAAAAATTAATCAACTTTGAAGACAATACATTAAGATATATATACAATTATACACCAATTGAAAGCACACATTTTGTAGAAAAATATAATGTATTTCAACTGTAGAAATACTAATATTATGCAACCGAATAGTTTGTTTGTTTGCTTGCTTGAACGCGCTAATCTCAGGAACTACTAGTCCGATTTGAAAAATTCTTTCAGAATTAGATAGCCCATTTATCGAGGAAGATTATAGGCTATATATTATCCCCGTATTCATACGAAAACGGGAACCACGCGGGTGAAACGCGGTGTCAGCAGTATTCAATAAATCCAATTTACTTACAAATGAAATAATAAATGCACACACTGACACTAATGGGCAAAACAATTTTCAAGTTTAAACAACTTCAATTTTAAATAGTTTAATTTAGATTACTTAAAGTTATTGCTTTTGTCGATGTCGAAAAGTATCTTATGTTCTACTCCAAGGTTAAATTTATATATTTATATCATAATATATCAACCCATATTCGGCTCACTGGTGAGCTCGAGTCTCCTCTCAGAATGGGATGGGTTAGGCCAATAGTCCACCACGCCCAATGCGGATCGGCAGACTTCACACATGCAGAGGATTAAGTAAATTCTCTGGTATGCAGGTTTCCTCACGATGTTTACCTTCACCGTTTGAGACACGTGATATGATATTTAATTTTTTAAAATGCACACAACTGAAAAGTTGGAGGTGCATGCCGCGGACCGGATTCGAACCCACACCCTCCGGAATCGGAGGCAGAGCTCATATCCACTGGGCTATCACGGTTCTTATCTCCATACCATATTTCATGCAAATCGGTTCAATGGTTTAGCCTTGAAAACGTAGCAGACAGACAGACAGACTTACAATCGCATTTGTAATATTAGTATGGATATTGTCAACGTCCAGTCTAGTGGTGGAACCATTTATTTGTACCCTTTTCCAAGTAAGTGATAAAAAAGCCAAAGCAATTACCCGCTACCGCCCATGACTTGTCCCGCGGAGCGGGTAGCGTAAAAGCATCGGTTAACGAACCGAGAGACGGGATAGTATAATAATTTACATATACAGGGTGTCCTGGTTATCGATCCTACACGGAGACGAGGGAAAATGGCCGACACAGACACGCGCCACTCGAGCTCGTCATACGTACGTTCGGGTTATGTGTTTATCAATGGCGTGCACAAGGCTTGTAACTCGGGTATGCACTATACGTACAAAACTAATAAAATTTAAAAAATCACCGAAAATTGCTAGATTTGTGCAGTACAGATGATTGATTATCCGATACACCCTGCTAATTTTAAAAATTCTTTTACCAATAGAAAACCACGTTATTTGTGAGTATATATTTAACGGAAACTACGCAAGTAAAATCGTGGGACGTTGGCTAACGTACTTCGTACGTACTAACAGACGCCGCACGGTTGCACCCGCGTGGTTCCCGTTCCCGTAGGAATACAGGGATAAAATATAGCCTACAGCACTCGGGAATAGTGTAGCTTCCTAACAGTAAAGGAATTTTTCAAATCGGTTCAGTAGTTTCTGAGCCAATTACATTATATTGTACCTATAGTCACAGAGCCTATTCAATTCAAACAATCAAATCTTTCTTCTTAATAATATTAGTAGTATTAGTATTAGTATAGATTCCTAGTATTACTGAGACGGGCAGCGTGACGTCAGGAATGTGTATTCAGCAATGAAAATCTTCGTATACTTCCAACAAAGTGTATTATCACCAACAAAGATCGCGCTCGACTGACTACCAGACGACGAAATAATTACCGACTATGACTCAAACAGTTTTACAATTCAAAATGGTTTCTGTATCTTACAACTACTTTTTAATTAAACAGTTTTACGGCTTAGTCTAACATCATGAAATTAATATCATTATAATATTTAAATTAATTATAAAATGTAAATAGTTTACTTTAATCTGAGTTTAAATAATAAAGCTAAAGATAGAATCTTTAGGTTTAGTCAAATCAGTATCTTATAAACGAAAAACTGTAATCATGACATTGAAGAATTATTATCAGCAAATAACAGACAATGTTTATAATAACATATAGATAGTTTAGTATATTTATAGTTTGTTAGATGGAACTCGTAGGCCCTCGTAACACTAGTGGAGTCATAGTATTCAGGCTTACGAACAAATTATTTATCGATTTAATATAAGTTAAGGATTTAAGACTTAATTTAAAAATAATATTTTTTTTCCTTTCTTCAAAAACGCTTTCGTCGTTTTGTGACGTCACGATGTTACTTAATGTCACTAGAGGAATAAACGTCAAACTGTCCAATTGGTTGCTTCTCTCAGTCTTGTTAATATACGATTTATGGCCAGTTTCTTCATCGTAAGTAACAGTCAGAGTCACGTCATAAATCAAAAGTGACGGTATTAATCACGGAAAAATAAAGTCTTCCTTACTACTTACTACTTTTACTGTTACTTAACTTTACATAAAAAAACTGGCTGTTAGTGATTACGGGTTCAAGTGATGTCATTACACAGTTAAAACATAGCTGATAGCGTTTTTGCTCGTATTAAAAAAATAAATTTTTTATGTATCATGTCTCGAAAAATATGATAAATATTATCAATCTAGTAGAACAATTTAAGAATCTAAAAAATATCAACTAGCCTACTTATTAAAAAGTATTCAGCGATGCCAGTCGTCCAGATTTTTGCGGGACGTCCCGATTTTTTAATCAAAATTAAATATCCCGCGGGACATGGCCAGTCCCGCTTTTCGGGAATAACTCGACTAAGAAAGCATGGGCACACTCACTTCTTAAACTATTGTTTGAAACGCTATATTTTCTATTGAATAAAACTTTTGTTTTTATTTCTGTTTTTTTATTTATTTGTTTTTATTAAGAAGACAACTAAGACACAACTATTAAACGATAGGGTAAATCTGATTTATAATATCATATTTTTACTAAAATACATTTTCAATGGATGTTTTTACTATCTGTTGTTAATAAATAAATAAAATAAAAATAAAATTCTTCTTCTATCTATTGTTACGTAAACGTAATTTGAACTCAAATAAATAAAATTCAAAACTTTTGACAATAAAAGTTTTTAAATGTCCCGCTTTCGACAAAAGTATTTTCAGTTCCTAAATTCTGACTTCAATCTCTCAAAATCTATCAACTTTGATGGTATTACACCACCACCACTGCATTCGTGCAGCATGATGGGGCTAAGTTTCTAAGAAGGCCTGGCAATGTAATGGACTGTTTAAATAGAAAGAGGCTAACTTACTCCTATCTATACTAATATTATAAAGCTGAAGAGTTTGTTTGCTTGAACCGCTAATCTCAGAAACTACTGGTCCGATTTGATAAATTATTTGAGTGTTAGATAGCCCATTTATCAAGGAACGAGCGGAGCACCAATGAAGAATGTCTCAAAATCGGAGGATTTTTACACGCTTTAGATTAGCTTCACTTGTAACTATATATGTAAGAAAATGTTGAAATCTTAATTGGATCCACTTCCCGGTCTTCGATTACGATGAAATTTTGCACACGCTCTGAGTTCTGATGACAATACATGAATAGCTAAGAAACGTCATTACAAATCCAATATGGCGGACTGGCTGTTTGAAATCCACCCCCATGATATGGTAGCTTAGATTAACACATAGGCTACTTTTTATCCCGGAAAAATCCATGGTTCCCAAGGGATTTGTAAAACACTAAATTCCACACGGACGAAGTCGCGGGCGTCCGCTAGTCCTTCATATAAGGGGATATGGCTTAGACCCACCATACTGTTAAATTGAGATTTGGTGGGCTTACCTTACTTCCTCAAATACCAAGTTCTTCAAACACCGAGTACACCATAAAAACAGTTACCAAGTAAATGTAATGCAAAATAAAAAAAAAGTCTTAACAATAAAATAAAAAATTCAAATCACCCTCTATACGGGCTTAGCCGAAATTGCTGGGGTGCAAAAAATATAATTACATGCAAAATTCAACTTTAGGCATTTACTTGGAAGACTCAATTTCCTTTGAAAACATTTAATGTTTAACGCCCATTCGAATGTAAACTTTGTATTCAGAGGTGTAAAGTCGATTTTCCTAAAGCAACCCTGCCAAAGGGGTGTTTGTATTGAAATTTAAACCTTATTGCAAGGGTCTTAGTGTCGCATTTTGTATGTGTTTTATTTACATTTTAGGTGTATGGTCCCGGATAAATACGATACGGATAAATCTTATTAGGACGATGACCTTACCCGACTTTGAAGGGAAGGGAGTGTTGAAGTTGAATTTGACTATCTATCTAGTGAAGTTTCATCATTTTCAGCCTTTTTTTGACGGCCTCCGTGGCGTAGTGGTATGCGCAGTGGCTTTACAAGACGCAGGTCCTGGGTTCGATCCACGGTTGGGCCACGGTTTCTTAATTGGTCCAGAAAGCTAGTTACCATACTGGCAAAGACATACCGCCAAGCGATTTTGCGTTCCGGTACGATGTCGTGTGGGAACTGAAAGGAGTGTGTGGATTTTCATCCTCTTCCTAACAAGTTATCCCGCTTCCATCTTAGATTGCATCATCACTTACCATCAGGTGAGATTGTAGTCAAGGGCTAACTTGTAAAGAATAAAAAAAAATAATAAAAGCAAACTACAGGCCTCTCTCTTTATAGTGGATATGGAGCTAAAATCCACCACCCTGCCCGACTGCGCATTGGTGGGCATAGGATGAAAACGATAAACGCTGTATTGATCATTATCTAGATTTCCTGTACTAGTAGAAATACATTTAATAAACTTTTTAATATAAAAATGGAACCGCATTTCAGTTATTTTGATTTTAACACAAAACTACTAAACCGATTTCCATGAAAATTAAATGGGACCAATCTGGAAGTATACTCTTTCAAATAAAAGAAGAAATTTGAAAATTGGTTAATAAATGCCGATGTTATAAAGTAACAACTCTGGGAATATAGGGAACTAGCTGACGCCTACTTTTCTGGTTGATTTTTTACACCTTGTGTCCGAAAAACCCAAATATCTTACGGAACCCTATTTTTTTTCAAAATAAAATGTAACCTATGTTACTTGTGGATAATGTAGCTTTCGAATGGTGAAAGGATTTTTAAAATCGGTCCAGTAGTTTTTAAAGTTTTCCTCTTTATAATACTATATAGATATAGATACAATCTTCCACTTGCCCTGTAGGATCATTATTCCCGTAGAGAGGGCTGGACTGTATTTTTCCGCGCTATCTCAGTAAATAGAGGTCCCCCGATAGCGGAAAATTGCGGAAATCGACGGAATACTATCGCTCAGACGCCATTGAACAAGGTCTGTCACGGACTTGTATTAGTTAGATACCGCACTCCATTGTAGTTTTTTATTCTGCGTTATAAAGAATTAGATTATGATCTTGCTTACTTTTATGACTAGCCGACAATCCGCGGTTACACCTGCGTAGTTCCCGTTCCCGTGAGAATACGGGGTAAAATATAGCCTTTGACACTCATAAACAACGTGGCTTTCTAGTGGTAAAAAAATTTTCAAAATTTTTCATTAAATCCAGAGATTACTCCCTACACAACCACAGTTGCAGTATATTATTATACTAAGACCATTAAATTAATCTTATTCTTTAATAATTTCATTCTGAAGTGCGCGAAAGATTAGTATCAAGCGCCTAATTAATAAACTAATTTGTTCATGGTTTAGTTTATTTTTTTTCTATTTACTCGTATTAGTGTCAAACTTGTTTAGTTCTTAGTAGAGCAGTAGAAGTTTTGATTTTAACATCTTTTATTCCAAAAAAAAACTTATTCGTTCATTTATTTATATACTTATTATCAATATATAATTAAATAAATAAACTTTATATAAATTAAATCGTGCATTTATGACGTATATTTTGACAGTGGAGACTAGAATATAATTTAATAATTAGAATAATACTAAAAGGCGTTAGTTTTTATAATATAACTAGCGGATGCCCGCGACTTCGTCCGCGTGAAACTCGATGTAAACTTTCAACTACCGCTACCCTACCCCTACCCTACCCTACCCTACCCCTACCCTACCCCTACCCTACCCCTACCCTACCCCTACCCTACCCCTACCCTACCCCTACCCTTACCCTACCCCTACCCTACCCCTACCCTACCCCTACCCTACCCCTCATCATCATCATATCAGCCGATGGACGTCCACTGCAGGACATAGGCCTTTTGTAGGGACTTCCAAACATCACGATACTGAGCCACCTGCATCCAGCGAATCCCTGCGACTCGCTTGATGTCGTCAGTCCACCTGGTGGGGGGTCGGCCAACACTGCGCTTACTAGTGCGGGGTCGCCATTCCAGCACTTTGGGACCCCAACGTCCATCGGCTCTTCGCACTATGTGCCCCGCCCATTGCCACTTCAGCTTCGCAACTCGTTGAGCTATGTCGGTGACTTTGGTTCTTCTGCGGATCTCCTCATTTCTGATTCGATCACGCAGAGATACTCCTAACATAGCTCGTTCCATCGCCCGCTGTGTGACTCTGAGCCTTCTTATGAGGCCCATAGTTAGCGACCAAGTCTCGGAACCATAGGTCATCACTGGCAACACGCACTGTTCGAAGACTTTTGTCTTCAGGCACTGAGGAATTTCGGACGAAAAGATGTCGCGAAGTTTCCCGAATGCAGCCCAGCCGAGTTGGATTCGACGGTTCACCTCTTTCTCGAAATTGGACCTACCTAACTGGATCATATGTCCTAGGTATATGTATTCGTCTACAATTTCGAGTGCAGTGTTCTCAACTATAACTGGGTGGAGCGATACATGAGCATTACACATTATTTTTGTTTTGCCCATGTTCATTTTCAGGCCCACCTGTTGAGAAACGCTGCTGAGGTCATTGAGCATGGTACTAAGGTCATCCAGAGTCTGTGCCATGATGACTACATCATCCGCGAACCGCAGTTGAGTGATGTACTCGCCATTGATGTTGATGCCAAGTCCGCCCCAGTCCAGAAGCTTAAAGACGTCTTCCAGTGCGGCGGTAAATAGCTTCGGAGAGATCACATCTCCCTGACGCACTCCTCGCTGCAACTGGATTGGCCTCGTAGTCTGATCCTGAATACGGACTGACATAGTGGCGTTTTCGTACAAGCACTTCAACGCTTGGATATACCTGTAATCAATTCGGCATCTCTGCAATGACCTTAGCACAGCCCAGGTACCCTACCCCTACCCTAAAATAAGTTTTCTAATTATTATTAATATGAACTTTATACAATAACAATAAAGCTCAAATTGACTACGTTTTAGTTACAAATCATTTGTATGTATAGTTTTTAATTAACAAATAAAATATAAGGGTTGATCGTAGAGGGGTGAAAATTTAGGGTTGTATGTATTTTTGTATGTTGTGTCATAAAAAAATAAAAACAAAAAATTTTGCCTAAAAAATAAAAAAAAAAATTAGGGGTGGACTACCCTTAACATTTAGGGGTTTGAAAAATAGATGTTGGCCGATTCTCAGACCTACTAAATATGCACAAAAAATTTCATCAAAATCGGTCGAGCCGTTTCGGAGGAGTTCAATGTCGAACACCGCGACACGAGAATTTTATATATTAGATTGTGTGTATTTGTAACTCATATAAACAGCAACTACTAAACCATTTAGGCCGGAATGGTGATAGACAATACCTTGTACCTACACATACTTTTATTCCGGAAAAATCCATGGTTCCTGGGAGATTAAAAAAACACACATCGAGTCTGTGAGTAAGAAATTCAATGGCAAAAAAACACAATTAAATGTCGGTGAACAATTACGACAACTGAAAATAAACGAACGGCATCTAGCCAATGTAAGTCCGTGGTAATTGCCCATTTTAGGGGTAGGCTTTTCGAATGCGCTCGTTTGATTTTATGTATTTTTAAATGTCTTCTTCCTCGGCCACGGTTCTATATACAACCTTTTATTTATTTAAGTTGATATGTTTGTTTGTTTTGATGAAATCTCGCAAATGAATTGCAAAGTAACTGACGTAGTATACCCCCTGTCTATTAGATATTATATAGTTGTTTAATATAATATACAGTTGTGTTTATGGCTTACGTGACGTCATGACACAGATAAAATATAGACCATAATAGCTGATAGCGTATTGTCGAAAAAAATTTTAAAAATTAAAGTTTTATTTTTAAATAACATAAAATTCATCATGAAGGTCATGAAATTATTAATCACACTCTGGATCAAGTCATCAATATTCTCTTGCAGTGCGCTTTCATTTGAGACCCCACTCGAGTATATTTGCAGACATTCGGTTGTTCTTCCTCACTTTCACCCCCACAACTTTTAAACGGCTCAACCGATTTTCATCAAACATATCTAAAAACACTTGCATATAAGTCACCTGTATTACAAAAAAATATATAATTTATTATAAATCAAGATAACGGATTATATATATAAACAATAGTAATTTCGTCTAGTACATGGAATAAGAGTCTGAAATATATCAATTTCAATTAATAAAAATTAAGGATTTCTTATAAAACTTAACTTAAATATCACGTATTTTTCAAATTTCCCAAACATCAAAGACGCTGTCGTCCAGTTTGTGACGTCACTAACAATTTTTTAACTGATTTTTAACAAATATTTTTGTCAAACGTTAATATTCTTTAAATTAAAGTATACCCTATTGTGTAGTAACCTCGACAAAGTAAATTTTTTTAACACATTGCACAGAGTAACCAGAGTAAGTCTTTACAAGCAACGTACTGAAGCCGATGAAACCCATAAAAAAACAAACGACACTCGTCTCTCAACTTTTTCATAATTTGTACTTCAAAATATAACACTAACAACAATTACGTAAATTAATATAATAATCTATAATTTCCAATAAAAAATACTCCATCTTATTTCTTTAGTTTTTTTGAACAGTTTTCAAAATATTTAAAAACATAAGACGTCATTTTTCGTGAATAATATTGAAAGTTACTGATGCGACGGTTCGAGTCGTACTGACTCGAGAATGTATTCGTTTTTAACCGACTTCCAAAAAGGAGGAGGTTCTACGTTCGGCTGTATGTTTTTTTTTTATGTATGTTCAGCGATAATTCCGTCATTTATCAACCGATTTTGAAAATTCTTTGATTGCCGATCTAGTGTCATGTTTTAATTAAAGCCGTTTCTTAAAGAACCACAGAAATTTTGTAATTTGAACGGCTTGAATTAAAACATCACTGGCTTGGCACCGCCTTCAAACTGATCAGAAGGTAGCACATAGGTAAGAAGTTATTTCTTGCTTTTTAGTTTAGGTTAATTTTCGAGTTGGAAGTCGGTTGAATTTTTTTTATTAAAATTTGAATTTTGTATTTGTGACGGGTACGACACCGTCGCGTTCCGTACGCTCCATCTGCCCATTATTGATTAATCTGTGACCCATTGCTTAAACTTATGCATTACCAAGTATATAATGATGTGTATGATTATATAATATGGCTTTAGTAGGCACCACTAGCTCATACTTTACACAAGTCATATTTTTTCAAGTGGAACGAATAAAAGATGTTCGCCCAAAAGAAGTCTTAATGAAAGGGTAGTTCGCTGCGAGGGATGAATGGCGGTGAATGGAGGGGATGAATGCTGTGGGTGACTGTGTGTCAAGTAGAATAAGTAGGGTTCACTCGTGGATCTATATTTATCTAGACACCGCACCGTGACCGACATATTTGTGCACCGTTAGATACCATTGTTGTTGATGCCTTGTTGTTTACATTCATATATCAACCCATATTCGGCTCACTGCTGAGCTCAAGTCTCCTCTTAGAATGAGAGGGGTTAGGCCAATAGTCCATCACTGGCCCAATGCGGATTGGCAGACTTCACACACGCAGAGAATTAAGAAAATTCTCTGGTGTGCAGGTTTCCTCCGATGTTTTCCTTCACCGTTTGAGACACGTGATATTTAATTTTTTTTTAAATGCACTCAACTGAAAAGTTGGAGGTGCATGCCCCGGACCGGATTCGAACCCACACCCTCCGGAATTAGAGGCAGAGGTCATATCCACTGGGCTATGACGGCTTTTGTTTACATTAGTTATCTATAATCCGACTACATTGACACAGAGTCTAAAAATCGGCCAAGTGCGTGTCCGGCCACGCGCAGTGTAGGGTTCCGTATATTAAGTTAGCACTTTAACCTCTTATGTAATGCACAATAATACCAATAACGATACCATATACATGGGAAAGATGATAAAAAGTCAACCTCTATTTGCATATTGGGAAGGAGCCCAAATTTTTTTTTAAATTTAAAATTTTCTTTTTATCATTATATAAAACTATGTAATTGATATATATATCCGTCATCTTTCTAGTTTTAACAGACTCTGAGTTATCTTACTAAGAACGGAATTGGTATGCAAATTCGAATTCCAATTACGTTTTTTTTCTTGTAATTTCGTTATATACTCTAGTTCTGTAAATTGTTTATACCTATTCATAAACAACTGTTTAGCCGGTAGAGAAAAATCCATGATTTCCCGAGATTTGTAAAAACTGATGCTTTCGATGATATGAATGTTTATTACTCTTTCACGCCTCGACTACTGAACCGAATTAGCTGAAATTTGGCATTGAGATATATCATAGCCTGGATTAACACATAGGCTACTTTTTATCCCGAAAAAATCCATGGTGTCCCGAGATTTGCGAAAACTGACGATTTCGATGATATGAATGTTTGTTACTCTTTCACGCCTCGACTACTGAACCGAATTAGCTGAAATTTGGCATTGAGATATATCATAGCCTGGATTAACACATAGGCTACTTTTCATCCCGGAAAAATCCATGATTCCCGCGGGATTTGTGAAAAACTAAACTCCACGCGGACGAAGCCGCGGGCGTCCGCTAGTAATAAATAAATAGTGAATCCGTTTTACAAACAAACGTACAAAGAGAATAAAATGCACGCACTCAAAAGAAAATCGCTTTTTAAAGCGGGAAAACAGAGGACATCTCCTCTCTTTGCAATTTGCAAAGGAAATTCCTCATTTGAGAATTTATAAAAAGCCTTCCCAGATCCCTTTGAGCAGGCCGACCCGTGCCGAACACTCTCCGAATATCTTTTTTTCACTTTTCTCTCTTATTTCTCCGTTAAAACGGCGTTAAATGTCTCGTTGATCCAACTACTGGTTCACCATCATCATTATCAACCCATATTCATTGCTGAGCTTAGACATCGTACCGGAACGCTAAATCGCTTGGCGGTACGTCTTTGTCGGTAGGGTGGTAACTAGCCACGGCCGAAGCCTCTCATCAGCCAGACCTTGACCAATTAAGAAAACCTCAATCGGCCCAGCGGGGGATCGAACCCAGGACCTCCGTCTTGTAAATCCACCGCGCATACCACTGCATCACGGAGGCCGTCAAATAGTGAGGCCGAGGGTGTGGATTTTCATCCTACCGCTAACAAGTTAGCTTCCATCTTAGACTGCATCATCACTTACCATCAGGTGAGATTGTAGTCAAGGGCCTCGTAACTTGTACCTAAATAAGTTTTATAAAAGTAATTTGTTTACCTTTCCTATTACTCCAAGATATCTTCAGTATAAGCCTTCTTATAACTCCGAGGGTTACATGTAATACAAAAATGCCGGGATTCTTAACGCCGGGGATGTAACGGGGACGGCACGGGGATGGAAAGGGGATGAAATAATTGAAACCCTCCCGCCGGGATCAAAGGGCAGTAGGAATTAGTTGGGAATCTTTCTGGGTGACTTAGCTTAGTTGTAATTTGCCAAGCATCTTGCTATAGGTAGGGTAGCCATGTCGGTAAACCTAATAGCCGGACAGACTAGCCAGGTTGGCCGGACATTTGTGTTAAAGGGCCGGACATCCTACATTGTTGAGGATTTTGTGTATCAGTATAAATAAGTACGACAAAAAATTTAAATACAAAATTCACGTATTTCAAATAGGCTTAGTTTACAAGCACTTTTGAAACAAATCTGAGAACATGCCGCAAAAATAAATTGATTAGACCCCCCACAAGATTGACAATATATGCCAAGAGTTCTTTTTGTATGGCAATGAAAATATATAATAAACTTCCTAACAGTCTAAAAGAGAAGCCCTGGTCAATATTTAAATGTAAAATTTATAATTTATTATTAAAAAAAAGTTATTATAACATTCAAGATTATTTTATGGACATGGACATTTTGTAACTTATTATTTTGTAATTGTGACATTGTAATAATTTAGTTTTATTTTTTCGTTCAAATGTATTTAATTATTTAAGATAATTCAATCACCAGTTATGGTAAAATGTATAAAGGCTCAATTCTATAATATGTACCATCATGATAAACCTACATTTTCATGAATAAAATATCATTCATTCATCATTCATTCAAATATCATTCCTTCAAACGTCAAGTTGTGTCATGATTTAATTTAATGGTGGTAATTATAGTCTAAAACTTAAAATTAAAACTACGAGTGTTCCAAACGCGCCTTGGTCCGAGTAGAGCCCACAACAATCTCAGCCAAGGTTTATTTTTTTACCACCACTTAAGCTTATCTAGAATTAAGTACGTACATAGTTTTGCAGTTCTACACAAAGCTTTTTTATCATGACTATATACTCATTAACACTATAATAAGACTTTCCTTAAAGCTTGCGTTTAATAAACACTTTGAACTTTTTGAGAGACATAGCAGTGGATTGGTAGTTTATAATAAAACTAGCGGACGCCCGCGACTTCGTCCGCGTGGATTTTAGTTTTTCACAAATCCCTCGGGAACCATGAATTTTCCAAGATAAATGTAGCCTATGTGTTAAACCATCCTAAATTATATCTCAATACCAAATTTCAGCGAATTTAGTTAAGTAGTCGAGGCGTGAAAGAGTAACAAACATTCATATCATTAAAATCATCAGTTTTCGCAAATCTCGGGAAACCATGAATTTTTTCGGGATGTGTTAATCCTGAGTAAAATCCATTTCAATTCCAAATTTTAGCCAGCACACGTCCGCCTACAGGTACTTCAGTAGTAAAGAGTAACAAACATCCAAACATACATCCAAACATCCATACAAACTTTCGCATTTATAATATTAGTAGGAAAGTAGGACATAAAATAAAGTATTTTTTATTATTAGCATAAAACTTGTTAAATTCTTATGAACTATAGAATAAATCGAATACCAAATCAATCTACGTATATATTAATCAGTGAAATAAAAATCATCAGTAAAAATTTTATTTTCAAAATATTTATCTACATTATACTGGTTTTCGAAATGTAAAATGCCTAATAAAAGCCGGACACTGTTCATTTTGGCCGGACACGTAATCGCAAAGCCTAACTGTGTCCGACCTTATCCGGACGCCTGGTAACCCTATCCATAAGCTATACTGGGTTTTGGATATTACGTTTTTTTTACTAGCGAATGCTTGCGACGTTGTCTATTAAATAGATTGTTAAAGATTTTTCACTACTCTTGCTCAAAAACATTGTCATATTACCACACCACAGCGGGGCTAAACAAGCATTTCAGCCTCTAGGGGCTAAAGTAATTTTGTTTTTTTAATTTTTGTCTGTTACGAGTACTAGCCAAGTACTAGTCTACTTTATAACGAAGGAGGTTTTATTCGTAAATAGAATCATCGTAAGGCCCTTCTTCTTCTTCTTTTGGTTATATGGCTCCGCGCGTCGAGCGATTGAGCCAGAGGTAAGGTTCTGATTGTTTGATAAAAATAAAACTTGAAATTGGAATAAAATGCAGCCTTCGTGACTGTGGAATGCAGTTATTTTTTTTTTTTATTTGATTTTTATTGAGTTGCGAATTTAAAGAGCGAGATTTGAAGACACGGTTGTACGGTGTAATACCTTTGCCTTTTCTTCATAGAAAATAAAAAGAAAAATAAAATTAAAGAGCTAGAATTTAAAAACAATTTGCTGTGAATAATCCATACTTGATTTTTTGAAGAAATTCATTGTGAATTTGTGATCGTAATTTACATATTTCGCAACATTAATTGTTATGTCTTTATCTATTGAGAATGGTGACCCTAATTTAAAGATGGAACAAAACGAACCTACAAATTAAATACCTACGTAAATTAATAAGTGGAGAAAAGAACAACGAGTTGATTCACTTACGAAAGAAATTTTTAAACTCCTACGTTTAACTCACATACACATTATTCATCTTCACAGCAGTCGGAAATTAAGTTACCGGGTAAAAGCATCTCTCTTAACATAAATTTTTCCAAGTTCGTACATTTAACTTTTAATTAAAATAAAACATTGAATTCCCGTACGGAATTATCTTATTTTCTCGCAATTGTAGTGAAAAATATAATGTAACACGCGGGGCTAAGCCCATTATAAACTCGGTTGCTATTTAGCAGCCCTCGCCTTACGTCTCGGGCCCTAAAAATACCTCGTATATAATTAATGGGTCGTTTTAGCCCCTTGTATAATAATCTACTATTTTTAATAATTATACTATAAAAAACCTGTGATAGGAGCACAGACTAATTTAATGACGAAGTTCTGGCTATGACAGACTTGCTGTATTTGTATTTTAATGTCTGTAATCCGACCTTCGTTCCAAGGATTGTTATTTCTTTTTTATAACTTCATTTGTTTGTATTTTTAATGTCCCTTTGACGATGTCCCCGGGGGCTATGTATTTGTGTATTCCTTTATTGTATCAAAAGAAATGTGTTTCGTATTTAAAACAATATAAATGACAAATTAATTAATTTCGTTGGAACGTAAGATTAAAAAAATCGGACAAGTGCGAGTTGAACTCGCGTGAAGAGGGTTCCGAACATTGTTTTACATATATATATTTTAGAATAAATATTTTTGAATAAAACATTCTTGCTCTTGAAAGTTGTCCGCGTTTCGCGATAATTGTACGTATTGTGGACGTCATAAGGCAACTGTCACCATACCCATGCTGGAAAACACTTTAGGTATATTCCTTAATAACCTCCTATATATTCAAGTGAAAGTACCATTAAAAGTTGTCCAGCCGTTCCAAAGATAATAAAATAAAGTTTATTTATGTATTAGCTGACGCCGCGTGGTTCCCGTTCCCGTAGGAATAAAGGCATAATATATAGTCTACAGCCTTCTTCGATATATGGGTTATCTAACACTGAAAGAATTTTTCAAATCGGACCAGTAGTGTAATGTTTGTAATAATAAATAAGACCACGGATGCTTGACGATTATATTATTGAATAGGATAGGTACGTGTACCGACTTTAGGACATGGCGGTGGACAATAGACAAGACAATTAGACAGACAAGTAACATGACATTGACATTGACAATTACACAGATTGTAAATATTATAAATGTATGTAAGATTCCTGAGATTAGCGCGTTCAATCAATCAAACAAACAAACTCTTCAGCTTTATAATATAGTATAGATATTGATGTACCTATTGATAACAAATGTGTGTTTGTTTATTTGTTACATTTAAACTTAGCATACACTTGAAATGCCGTCAACAAAGGCATGACGTCACTCGACCTCCGTAGTTTGAGAGGCAAGGGACAGGGCCTTGTTTGCACTTCAAAGGGTTCGTGGACCCTTATTTATTAATTAGGCACATTTTAGCCATGCCTTGTGGTTAGTTAAGTTTACGGAAGGACATTTTTTTTTAAATTCTTTACAAGTTAGCCCTTGACTACAATCTCACCCGATGGTAAGTGATGATGCAATCTAAGATGGAAGCGGGCTAACTTGTTAGGAGGAGGATGAAATTCCACACCCTTTCGGTTTCTACACGGCATCAGCATCGCTTGGCGGTACGTCTTTGGCGGTAGGGTGGTAAATAGCCACGGCCGAAGCCTCCCACCAGCCAGACCTGGACTAATTAAGAAAATCTCAATCTGCCCAGCCGGGGATCGAACCCAGGACCTCCGTTTTGTAAATCCACCGCGCATACCGCTGCGCCACGGAGGCCGTGATTTTATAGACAGACTGTGGTGGCCAAGTCTTTGGTGTTTTATAGAAAAAACTGCATTAATGTAAAAAGCGAAACATAATATCTTCCTTTCTATTGATCGGTTTGAAGGCGGTGCTTTATTAAATTACCGCGGAAGAACCAAAGTCACCGACATAGCTCAACGAGTAGCGAAGCTGAAGTGGCAATGGGCGGGCACATAGATCGAAGAGCTGATGGACGTTAGGGTCCCAAGGTACTGGATTACGACCCCGCACTAGTAAGCGCAGTGTTGGTCGACCCCCCACCAGGTGGACTGACGACATCAAGCGAGTCGCAGACATTCGCTGGCTGCAGGCGGCTCAGTATCGTGATGTTTGGAAGTCCTACAAAAGGCCTATGTCCTGCAGTGGACTCCATCGGCTGATATGATGATGATGATGATGATGACTGCTTTAATGTAAAAAGCGAAACATAACATCGTATCTTTGTCCTTTCTATTGATCGGTTTGAAGGGGGTGCTTTATTTTATAGAAAAAAACTGCATTGATGTAAAAAGCGCAACATAACATTGTCCTTTCTATTGATCGGTTTGAAGGTGGTGCTATGCTAAATAGGCTTTTAAAGTTTATTTTGTTTTCTTGTCACCGCCTTCAAACTGATTAATAATGAGCTTTTACTGTACTATAATATGTTTGTATATAGCCTTTTTTTAGTTTGTATATCTATATATGTTCTATTATATGTATAGAACATTTACCTATGAACTTTTCCCTTCAATCACTCTATTGCTAAAAACTGCATTAAATCCGTTGAATAGTTGTAAATATGTAATTGAAACTTCCATAACTTGAAACTAACAGGCAAGCGAAACAAAATCTAGCAATAAAGAAAAGAAAATTAAAAATGTAAGGAAAAGACAGGAAGCAGGTTTTCTAAAAAGAAAAGCCATTAAGCATTTTCACTTAAGTTTTGTATTTAAAGAAAATGCGCAAAGCGATTCGCTGCGGGCGATTACTGTAATCCTGACTAGGCTCTGGAATAATTACAACTGTCACTTCTACTTGCCTTTGGTTAAGATGGCGTGTACACTGTACATCTGACGATAAGTGATCACCGGCTGTGGTTCAAAGAGACGAATATCTTAGCATTCCATGGATTCACCATGCAGGTGCCGGGTCCATCGCGTGGTAGAGAGAAAAACTCCGAGCAGAGTCCTGAACTTGTGACTACAGGATGTAGGGTTAAAGAATTCCTTGACGATCGATCAACACTCCCCGTTCTCTGCTCGTGTTGTTCTCCCTGCCGCCAAATGTAGTAAGATCCTATTAGAGAGACCGTGATGGACTGGAGATTAAGACTGTGATGGACCTGCCAATGCATAGCTTTAAGCAATGTGTTAAAAAACATTTACTTAGTCGAAGTTACTACTACAACATTGATGAGTTCCTTAAAGATAAAAGCGCTTGGAGACCATTGGATCAGCTTCCACCTTCACACAGGAAATAAAACTATAAGAAATTGTAATTGTTATCTTAAATAAACTTACGGCTTTTGCAAATACAGGTTATGTTTACAACTTAATTAAACACAAACAAGCCAACGTTTCTGTTTAAACTAACTTTATAAACAATAAAATTGTTTTGTTATTGTTTACGTATTCAAAGTTTTTACGAGACGAAGGCTTTCGGGGGTAATAAAGATATTTCTAAACAAAGGGCCCATTATTACCCTCTCGGGTAAGACTTGTAATGGGTAATAGGAAGGTTTAATCAACAAACGCTCCTCAATAATATCTTTGGAGAGTTTTTTTGGGAGAGAACAATGACTTTTCTAAATAAATTGCAAGGGTATTTCATAGCGACCCCTATTTTTCGCCTTCAACTTTGCAATGTTTATTTTGATCTTCTACCGGTTCTTTACTTGCGATTTACGATGACTTGCCAATGCACAACTTTAAGCAATATATAAAAACATTTACTTAGCCGAGGTTACTACAACATTGATGAGTTCCTTAATGATAAAAGTGCTTGGAGGCCATTGGATCAGCTTCTACCTTCACCCAGGAAGTAATACTACAAGAAATTGTAATTGTTATCAATTGTAAATTATAATACTGTATGATTCTTTTAAAAGAGCAACTGTTGAGTTTCTTGCCGGTATCTTCTCAGCAGAACCTGCCTTCCGAACCGGTGGTAGAATCTTTACAAATAGTCAACTGACGTGTCAAAAGTGCTTGTAAACTGAGCCTACTTGAAATAAATGAATTTTGATTTTTTTTTTGAAGGTCATAGCTCAATCCCCGTGCGTTGGACTATTGACCTACTCCTAATACAGTCTTTCCCGACTAGTTGGCGGGAAACAGGAATATCACACTTCACACTATCACACTAATATTATAAAAGCGAAAGTTTGTGTGTAAGTCTGTAAGTGTGTAAGTATGTTTGTTCCTCTTTTACGCTGCAGCTACTAAAGCGATTTGGCTAAAATTAGGAATGGAAATAGATTTTGCTCTGGATTAACACATAGGCTACTTTTCGTCCCGGAAAAATCCATGGTTCCCGCGCGATTTGTGAAAAACTGAATTCCACGCGGACGAAGTCTAGTTGGTCATATATAAAAGACTAGCTGACACCGCGTGGTTTCACCCGCGTGGTTCCCGTTCCCGTAGGAATACGGGGATAATATATATCTTATAGCCTTCCTCGATAAATGGGCTATCTAACACTGAAAAAATTTTTCAAATCGGACCAGTAGTTCCTGAGATTAGCGCGTTAATCAAACAAACAAACTCTTCAGCTTTGTATATTAGTATAGATATGGAAAATATAAACTAGTTATAAGTTTTAATTTGGTTTTGCTTTGAATATAGGTTTTTTTTTCGTTCGTTGCCTGTTTTCGTGGTGGCACTTGGAACTGGGTCCTAGCTGAAAATCAGCGCTGTATGTTCTTTGTTTATGTGGAGCATATAGCAATATGCTGAGCTTGGACCTTTTTCTAGGTTATGCCACATATCGCAGGGTTAAATAATATTATATTCTTAAATAATTGTGATGTGTGGCATAATATAGTAATAAATATGTTATCGCCGTTTAGTGTTGGAAATAGTAGTCTGTGACGGATATGGCGTCGCTCGATCTCGTGTTGGCTTCAGTGTGCTCGTGGCGTTCGAGCCGCCCACATCTCTTGTTGTGTAATTCTTTATGGGTTACTTGGTATAGGCGGGGAGAGTGACTTGAGTGGAAAAGGGGAGTGTTTGATATCAGTAAAAGGCGCCTTTAACCCTACACACATCGTTCACAAGTACGTGACTCCACTCAAGGTCATTCTCTGCCATTCTAGGGTCTTATTTTGGTTACAGTTTGATTTGTTAATTAAGTTGTCCTGACAAGTGTTGTGAATCATAACCTTTGTTCGACATTAGTTTTCTTATATTTGTAATCACTTTTGAGTCCTATAATAAATATATTTTCTTTTTCTTTCAAATATTCTTTGTGAAAAATCCTATTCAGATTTTGTCTTTTTTAACGTGCGGAACCCTAATGTTTAAGTACACAGGCCGATTTTTTCAGATTACCGTCATTTCAAACGTATACTTTGAGCGATTTAAAAAGTTCTCGTCCCCGGGGAAATTCCCGATTGTCAGCCCGGTGAAAATTGTGACGTCGCAGCGGGAATACGATTGTGCCAATTTCAACTTTTTTATCAGTGAAATAAAGTTAATTTTACAATAAAACGATTTGTGGAAACTTTACAGATGTTTGAGTGGTTGATTTTTTTTTTATTAATCACTAGCAAACGCCACGCGGTTTTACTTGTGTAGTTCTTGTTTTTATACGAATACGAGGATGAAGTATGACCTATGACACTCACAAATAACGTGGTCTTTTTATTGGTAAAAGAATTTTCAAAATCGGTGGTAACTGCAACGTACCATCATCATTAACAATCTATATTCGGCTCACTGTTAATCACGAGGATGACCTCTGCCTACGATTCCGGAGGGTGTGGGTTCGAATCCGGTCCGGGGCATGCACCTCCTACTTTTCAGTTGTGTGCATTTTAAGAAATTAAATATCACGTGTCTGAAGGAAAACATCGTGAGGAAACCTGCATACCAGAGATTTTTTTTTAATTATCTACGTGTGTGAAGTCTAACCTAACCCAACTCCTCTTACTCTGAGAGGAGACTCGTGCTCAACAGCGAGCCAAATATGGGCTGATAATGATGATGATCTACATAGCACTCGTGCGAAGCCCGGGCGGGTATCTTGTATTATATATAAGTACTAAAACCAAACAAAAGTATTCACTATAAATCCATTATATCGATTTATATTGAATATTAAATTCCTAACACGGGTTTTTATATACCTACAAGGAGGTTTCAGCCCCTATTTGTTAAAACTGTATATTACTAAGAAATAAACGATTATTAAACGATTATTATTAAATTAATTATAGAGTGTTATCGCCGCGTTGCAACGACTGGCGGTACGGACGGCTTCAGTGTGCTCGTGGCGTTCGAGCCGTCCACATCTCTTGTTGTGTAATTCTTTATGGGTTACTTGGGATAGGCGGGGAGAGTGACTTGAGTGGAAAAGGGGAGTGTTTGTTAACAGTCAAAGGTACCTTTAACCCTACACACAACGTTCACAAGTGCGTGACTTCACTCAAGGTCTTCTCTGCCATTCTAGGGTCTTATTTTGGTTACAGTTTGCTTTGTTAATTAAGTTGTCCTGACAAGTGTTGTGAATCATAACCTTTGTTCGACATTAGTTTTCTTATTTTTGTAATCACTTCTGAGTCTGCTGAAAAGAGAAAATTAGATTAAAAGAAGGTTCCAAACTTGAATGAATGTTAATGAAAAATTATGTAATCTTAGAAACTGAAATAAACGATTTTCATTTGTTATTTGTTATTAGGATTAATAATAAGAATTTTAAGAATAGGGTATTACGAATTAGCTTATTTTCATTATTAACACATGCTATATTTAAGGCTTTATTACTTATATGTGCTGGTAAAGTAATTCATTATTTTATTAGTTCTCTATGAGTATACTTAATAAATAATTTGCATGCCAAATTGTCAACATACATTTACCATCTACATCTACCGACCACCTGTATAAATAATATATGTATCTGCAAATAAATAAATTGATTGATTGATAGACGTCCACTGCTGGACATATGCCTCTTGCATGGACCTCCAAGCACAACGATCTCGAGCCGCCAGCATCCAGCGGCTCCCTTCATCCCGCTTGATATCCTCGGTCCACCAAGTGGGTGGTCGACCAACACTGCGCTTTCCGGTGCGGGGTCGCCATTCCAGCACTTTGGGACCCCATTGCCACTTCAGCTTCGCGACTCGCTGAGCTATGTCAGTGACTTTGGTTCGTCTGCGGATCTCCTCATTCCTGATTCGATGACGCAGAGAAACTCCAAGCATAGCTCGCTCCATCGCCCGCTGAGTGACTTTGAGCCTTCTAATATACTACTAAATGTACTTAATCTAGTTTGTTCTCACAGGCCGGCACTTGTTATGTGCATGTAAATTTGCACACATTATGTAGTCCCGCGCGCGCTGTTGACCTCGAAACGCCGTCGTGGTGTTGTCGTCTTAATGGTGTCTTGTACTGCTATGAGTAGTTAGCAGTAGCGAAGGCTGAAATTTCTTAATAGGTTAAATCAATATTTTATACTAGAGATAAGGCACTAGCGCATCAAAACTGAGGTGGACAAATGTGGAAAATTGAATTCATTTAGTCGCTTATTAAATAACGAACGTTATTTAAGCCTCAGACCAATTATAGAAGGACCTGTCTCGCACTTATAGTCACGAACAAAATTGTCTGTCATTTTCTGAGGAAAACGAGCTTAGATTTGGTAGATAAACTAGAAGTTTTTGCCCGTTTTTTACACAATTCAATTACACAAAAAGGTATTTTTACGGAGCTCTTTAACCGACGAACACGATTACAACTATTTAACATTGATTATAAAGAGACCGTTTTTATAATCGCATTAGATCGTTGATCATATACTTTGACAGAAAAGTAACGTCTAGCGAGGCAGGTCCTATACAATAATTGGTCTGAAATTTAAGCAAATAATACTTAAATATCGTCTATAATGTCGAGTTGTGTGTTCAGGAAGTGTAAAAAGAGAGACGAATATCTTAGCATTCCATGGATTCACCGTGCGGGTGCCGGGTCCATCGCGTGGTAGAGAGAAAAACACCAAGCAGAGTCCCGGACTTGTGACTACAGGATGTAGGGTTAAGGAATTCCTTGACGATCGATCAACACTCCCATTCTCTGCTCGTGGAGTAGTTAAATTTGGATCACTATTTGCGGTTATTTTGTAAGGACGTAACCTATCTATAGTATAAAATTATCATTGGGTAACAACACATTCTTACTATAATACACATAAATGATTGATCATATTCATGTTATAGTCTGAATGTGTTTTTAGCTGATTATCTATAATTATATTAAATATGTCAATAAAACTAAGTGCAAAACAAATATAGAAATCTATATATATTTGACATTTTTTTTATTCTTTACAATTTAGCCCTTGACTACAATTTCGCCTAATGGTAAGTGATGATGCAGTCTAAGATGGAAGCGGGCTAACTTGTTAGGAGGAGGATGAAAATCCAAACTCTTTTCGGTTTCTACACCGGAACGCTAAATCGCTTGGCGGTACGTCTTTATCGGTAGGGTGGTAACTAGCCACGGCCGAAGCCTCCCACCACCTAGACCTGGACCAATTAAGAAAATCTCAATCTGCCCAGCCGGGGATCGAACCCAGGGCCTCCGTGTTGTTAATCCACCGCGCACACCACTGCGCCACGGAGGCCGTTTTTACTCACGTATGATTATTAAACATTGCCTAATATACGTATTAGTAGGTACCAACACAGTGCCCGTGCGAAGTCGGGACAAATCATTTGTATTATATATATTACAAACAAACAAAAGTATTCACTATAAATCCATTATATCGACTCCATCAAGAAATGTACCCACATATTTTGCTAATAGACCACTATCAAGGCAAATTGCACCGTATTTCACTGGTATAAAGTTAAATATCGTTTGGGCTAGCCACATCTACTTAACGAACTGTACACTCGGCCCCGATAATGTTGCTCCATAAATAAATCTAAGGCGCTATAGTCGAAGAGTCTACAGTTATAACATTATTTGTGTTTTTACAATACAAATATCCTACTAATATTGTAAACGCGAAAGTTTGTATGGATGTTTGGATGTTTGTTACTCTTTAACGCCGCTACTACTGAAGCGATTTGGCTGAAATTTTGAATGGAAATAGATTTTACTCTGTATTAACAAAAAGGCTACTTTTTATCCCGAAAAAATCAACAGTTTCCCGAGATTTGCGAAAACTGATGACTTTGATGTTATGGATGTTTGTTACTCTTTCACGCCTCGACTACTGAACCGAATTAGCTGAAATTTGGTATTGAGATATATTATAGCCTGGATTAACACATGGGCTATTTTTTATCCCGGAAATATCTATGGTTCCCGAGGGATTTGTGAATTCTATGCAGACGAAGTCGCGGGCGTCCGCTAGTGGACTATAAGTTACGATGATTTTTGAAGTAAAACTTCTTTACATACGTTAGGAAGCGAGTGCGAGAAGCGATATAGTGAATGAAAGCGTTGCAAAAACCTAATCTGGCGTAGCGAATGGACATTAAGAGGGAGAGAAAAAGTTTTTTTTACTGACACAATAAATTAATAATCCTTTTATTTCAGGCTTTGATTGGTCAAAGCCTGAAATAAAAGGATTATTAATTTAATTTAATTTATTTGTTTATACATTTAATATATATTTATTTATTCAGTCTTTAAGCAGAGTAAATTTCTCTATTGTGCCTTGAGGGCGGTGTCAATCGATGATAAACCTTTTTTTACAAACCCATATTCGGCTCAATGTTAGCACGAGTCTCCTTTCAGAATGAGAGGCGTTAGGCCAATATTCCACCATGCTGGCCCAATGCGGATTGTCATACATCACACACGTAGATAATTGAGAAAATTCTCTGCAGGTTTTCTCTCGATGTTTTTCCTTCACCGTTTGAGACACGTGATATTTAATTTCTTATAACTGTAATTTTGGAAGTGCATGCTCCGAATTCGAACCTACGCCCTCCGGATCGAAGGCAGAGGTAATATCCATTGGGATATTTGTTCTAATTATACAGAATAATTAAGTTCTACTTAGACTAAATAAAAGACTAATAAGTTTTGGTTACTGTCTCTTGGTCTATAGTCCCGTTGTTATAGATAGGTTCGATTCCCGGTTGCGCCATGAATGAGATTAATTAGCATTTGTTCTGTTCACATTATTTACTCTAAACTGTTCGGAAAAACGAGGGAATGTAGAAACGAGGAAAGACGTAGGTATATGTATAGGTAGACTAGCTGACGCCGTGCGGTTTCGCCCGCGTGGTTCCCGTTCTCGTAGGAATACGGGGATAATATATAGCCTATAACCTTCCTCGATAAATGGGCTATCGAACAGTGAAAGAATTTTTCAAATCAGATCAGTAGTTCCTGAGATTAGCGAGTTCAACCAAACAAACTCTTCAGCTTTATAATATTTGTATAGATGAGGATATTTGCTCTGACTTTTAAAAATTTGATTTTTTATATATGTATGTTTTACATGACAAAAAGCTTGTCTGTGTTTTGGTATCGTGTGTATATATCTATACTAATATTATAAAGGTGATGAGTTTGTTTGCTTGAACGCGTCTCAAGAACTACTGGTCCGATTTTAAAAATTCTTTTTGTATAAGATAGGTCATTTATCGAGGAAGGCTATAGGCTATATTTTATCCCCGTAATCCTACGGGAACGGGAACCACGCGGGTGAAACTACGCGGCATTACCTAGTAAAGTATACCTAAAGAGAAAACACAGTTACTTTGAAATCATAGATTTTTCGATTTAATTTATAGGTATTAGCAGGCGCCCCACAGTATCACCGGCGTAGGTGTACGCAGATAAAATATAGCCTGTGACACTTACAAATAACGTAGCTTTTTATTGGTGAAAGAATTTTCAAAATCGATATAGTAGATCCAGAGATTACCCCCTACAAACATACAAACTCTACTCTATAAAACATTATAGCTCGTTTGTAACACTTCCGATGGTCCGCGTGGGCCGGGAGGGGGGTAGCGATGCGCGCACGACTTCATACCCGCGCTGTCCTTCCTTCTGCCCCGCGCGCACGACTTTACACTCGCACTGTCCTTCCTTCTGCCCCGCGCGCACGACTTCACACCCGCGCTGTTATTCATCCCCCGACGTCCGCATTTCATGGGAGTGTCATCAACGCAATTGCCAAGCTATAGTATGAATTAGATATTAAGTTTGAGAGCATTGTATCAATGTGTGTCCATTTGTTTGTTACAGAACACTACCACATCTTCGTCGGCGACCTCAGTCCAGAGATAGAAACACAAAACCTACGCGACGCGTTCGCGCCCTTCGGAGAAATATCGTAAGTCAAAGTCAAGTCAAGTTATTGCATAAATTTTAAGCTTTTATCGCGGGCTTTGCGTGCGGAGATCAACTCGAGAAAATTCGTAACGAAAATAAACCTAACACCCGTGCATTAAGTTAACATTTCGACGTTATCATATCGACTCAACTGGACAAGTGTGAAACTAAGAGATAAAACCTAATATACCAGAGTTCGATTCCAGCTCAATGTAATTTTTTTTTTAATTTAAACTATCGTGAGTGTTATTTGATTATGAAACACGTCTAAAACTCACGTGATTAGGTCAGAGTATGCCCGACTAGTTTCGAACCCATACAGGGCCCTTAGTCATGAGCTGGTTCTTGCATCGCGGCACGATCCAAACTGATCTGAACTGAAAATGGTAGCATGCATGGCATGCTCATAAATCGCACGATTGTTGATTCTTGAGCAAGCTCGAAATCAGCATGCTCATTATTAGCAATGTTGCGATACACATGCTTAAGTAGCAACTGCTCAATGCTTTCGTGCTTGAAATAAGCATATGTAACAGTAGCTTATTGCCATTATAACTTGTATATCCATAATCTATATAGTCGGTACTTGGTTAGTACTTAGTGCAGAGTTTTCTGTATTCTGAGGACAAAACCTTAAACTCACTCAAGTTAGGGATCGAACCCAGGACCCTATCTGGTGAGAATCATAGCAATACCAACTGTACAACAAATCGTCATTTAACCATATATGTCCCAATCGACTCCCTCCCTCCCCCGTAAACTAATCTGGCTGAGCCATAAAAGATGAGCTCACGATATAGTCTGCCAGAGAATAAACAAAACTCGAGATGCGACTCCTGGACTTGTGCCAATGGGGTGCGGTATCAGTGTGAGCGGGTAGTAACCGCTTATGAAAACGCTGCACACTACTGCGATCTATACTAATAATAATATATTAAAGATGTTAAAAAATTCCATTACGATGCCGCGTAGAAACTGTCAGAAATGTGGGTAGAATGAAATTTTACCTTTACCAAGCCCCCTACCACTTTAGATTGCATCGTCACTTACGAGTAACATCAGGTAACGTCGCCGACAAAGGTTAACTTGATATTTTTGATGTGAATAACCGCACGTAAAACTGGCGTGGCGACGTCGCCACGCTATATGATGGTATATATATTTATTTATTTATTTATTTATTAAGGAAAATCAACCGCTAATACATTAAATTCATGCTTACATTTAATTACATTGATAAATTAGGTTAATGCTTAGTTATTAAAAGATTTTCACAACTTTCACAATTTTTAGATATTATGTACACTTCTTACTTATAGATCCATTAATTTATAGGTACAACAAACTCTAAGATATAAAGTATATACTATACATAGAGAAAACAATTATAATCTAAGTAATAAGTAATTTAATTAATAGGTAAATAATTTAATTTATAGGTACAATATATTACAAGTTTGGCACGAGAAGTCCAAATACTATTTTAAGTAAAATTACAATTAAAATTAAGAATAATTAAATTTAAAAATGTCAGTTATATAATATGATTAAAGATAAAAATGATAAAAATGTCAAAAGGTACAATTAAGGTTGCAAATAAAACAAAAAAATACAATTGGTACGAATGAAAGAAATTAAGAATTAAATAATAAAATGTTAAAAAAAAATACGATCAATAGTTAAAAATTAAAAATATGTCAATTTATACATTATATAATGGAAGAGGATATACAATCTATATGCAGTAGTGTGTACGGTGTGGCGACGCGTCGCCATGCGCAATAGCCTGTGCGATTCTCTCCCATTCGATCCGGCGTTAAGCCATCTCTCTCGCTACACTGAGCTCGGATACCTATAGTGTTTACTCCGTAGTGTATACAGTACACATAACCTGTGTTTTACTTGAAAACAAATTATTTTTCTGATAATAAATTGTCTGACCGTGATAATTTAGAGAATGAGATGTTTCACATCTGCCAGGCGTCCCGTGAAGGCTCACATTATCATTTTTGACTCATTTTTGACAATACGAATTAACACTATCGGCCATGATGGTTTATATTTAAACTGTTTCATGACGTCACGTTATTAAATTCTATGACAAACGGAGCGTTTGACAAAAATATTAGAAAGAAAGAAAGAAATAAACTATATTTATTACTACATTATGCCACACATCACAATTATTTAAGAACAATACCCTGCGATATGTGGCATAACCTAGAAAAAGGTCCTAGCTCAGCATATTGCTGTATGCTCCCCATAAACAAAGAACATACAGCGCTGATTTTCAGCTAGGACCCAGTTCTAAGTGCCACCACGAAAAACATGGTTAGCTATCAATTCATATCATTAGCTAACAATTAGTTTCACGTTGAGTACATCAAGTAACATTGTGACGTCACAAAATGGACGACAGCGTTTTTGACGTATGAAAAATTTTAAAAATACATGATTAAGTTTATTAAGTTTTACAATTATAATCCTTAACTTTTATTAATATCATATCGATATACATCGGACCCTTTTCCATGTAGTTACTGTATCCTACTAATATTGTAAACGCAAAAGTTTGTATGGATGTTTGTTACTCTTTAAAGCCGATTTGGCTGAAATTTGGAATGGAAATAGATTTTACTCTGGATTAACACATAGGCTACTTTTATCTCGAAAATATCCTTGGATTCATGAGATTTATGAAAATCTTATGATATTGGTATGAGTGTTCGTTACTCATTCACGCCTCGGCTACTGAACCGAATCGCCTGAAATATGAAGTAGAGATAGATTATAGTCTGGATTAACACAAAGGCTACTTTTTATCCCGAAAAAATCCATGGATGTCGAGGGATTTGTGAAAAAGTACACGCGCGGACGAAGTCTCAGGCGTCCGCTAGTGAAATTAATAATGTTTTACCACCACACTTCCACACCATCTATCTTTCTCGTCAATCCAAGGATTTTTTAGAGATAAAAGTTTATCTCGAAAAAGTCCTTGGATTCACGAGATTTATGAAAACCTTGTGATATTGGTATGAGTGTTTGTTACTCATTCACGCCTCGGCTACTGAACCGAATCGCCTGCAATTTGAAGTAGAGATAGATTATAGTCTGGATTAACACATAGGCTACTTTTTATCCCGAAAAAATCCATGGATCAGTAAAATAAATAATGTTTATTTTCAATTTGGAGAGTCAACTATTAGAAATTATGAAGTGTGATTCGAAAAATTATTATTAAAAAATGACAAATTCTCTTTTCCGCTATAAATAAGGCCACGCTGTCGACATGAAAAGTTGTCTGGAAGCCAAAACTTTTCCCGCTGAGATGTTAGCCCAAATACAGCGCGACATCTCAAGACAGCGCCTACTTCAGTCATTCACCCACTTTTGCAAACAAAAGTCTTAGAATATTGTAACGTAGACACAGAAAGAAATAGACGACTGATTGGCGTTTACATTTAAAGTGTGGCTAGTGAAAGTAGAGCCTAACCCGACAAATAAAAAAACTGTCTGTTAAAAAAAACGTAGGTAGGATAATATGACGTATTGCCAGTGAAGACCTATGGTTCCGAGACTTGGTCGCTAACTATGGGCCTCATAAGAAGGCTCAGAGTCACACAGCGGGCGATGGAACGAGCTATGTTAGGAGTATCTCTGCGTGATCGAATCAGAAATGAGGAGATCCGCAGAAGAACTAAACCAAAATCACCGACATAACTCAACGAGTTGCGAAGCTGAAGTGGCAATGGGCGGCACATAGTACGAAGAGTCGATGGACCCAAAGTGCTGGAATGTGTGTTGGTCAACCAAGGTACCAGGTGGACTGACGACATCAAGCGAGTCGCAGACATTCGCTGGCTGCAGGCGGCTCAGTATCGTGATGTTTGGAAGTGCCTACAGAAGGCCTATGTCCTGCAGTGGACTCCATCGGCTGATGTGATGATGATGATATGTGAAAACATTACTGCATAAATAAAAAAAAAATAAAGTGTTAAGCCAGAGGAGTGGACCTCTGCCTTTGATTATGAGTGCGTAGGTTTGAATCTAAGTCTGTAATAAGCGATGTCACATCGTTGTAACTTTACAGAATTCAGGGAATGACCCATTTTGTTCGTTCCAAACAATACTCAAATATGTCATATATTTAACTAGCGGACGCCCGCGACTTCGTCCGCGTGGAATTCATTTTTTACAAATCCCACGGAAACCATGGATTTTTCTGGGATGAAAAGTGCCCTGTGTGTTAATCCAGGGTATGTGTCTTCGTTTTAAATTTCAGCCAAATCGGTTCATTGGTTGCGGCGTTAAAGAGTAACAAACATCCATACAAACTTTCGCGTTAATAATATTAGTAGGAACACAGATTAATCAATAATAGGCAGATGGAGCGCACGAAACACGACGGTGTCGTACCCCACACAAATACAAATTGAAAAACGAATACATTCTCGAGTCAGTACGACACGAGTAACTTTCAATATTATTCAAAATGGCGTCTTATGTTTTTAATTATTTTAATATTTTTCACAAAAACTAAAGAAATAAAATGAAGTATTTTTTTTTAGAACGGCTGAGCCGATTTAAATGGGCCTTTCTCTGGAAGACAGTTTACGTTATTGAGCAACGTATAAGCTACTTTTTTACCCGGAAAAATCTATGGTTCCCGCGGGATTTGTGAAAAACTGTAGGTAATCCGCTTTTAAACTACAATAAATATATTATGTATGAATTCTTTTTTTTTACTCTATTGTAAAGTACCAATTTGGTACTTCATAAAATTACGATCTAGCCATAATGTAACTAATTAGTGATTTAACTTTAACCTAAACTTATAATTACTGTATTTTTTTGTCTCTCATTTATTAATTTATCTTTTTTTTAATTTTTAACAATTTTAATATAAAAATATAATACAAAACACTATTATAAATTTATAAGAAAATAAACCCTCCCGCTGCGGGACATTTGAGTGTCCAAGCAACCGGTGGTCAGGGCTCCAGAGTGAGGAACCTCCTCACAATACGCGCCGTCTCAAGAATCACTGCCTTCTGTATCCGACTCTTGATCCAACAGTTAAGCGAAAGCTTCTTAAGGTGTTGGTTGAAGCTTTTCGCTATAAGACCATTGACTGAAACAACTATCGAACAATAATAGTTGACTCAACATTCCACATGGCGGTAATCTCGTGAGCAAGGTCCAAGTATTTTGATACTTTTATAAGTATATTATTATTATACTAAGATAATGTCCAATAACTTGATATTAGTCTTTCACTATTACGTCTTTAGGTCACTTTGTTCACGTGATCTTCCATGATGTATGACTGAAATAAAAAAACCCTCTACGTCTGTTTAATAAATCGTTTGCGACGTGTCACGTATTTAATTCAAAACTTCGACACAAGATGGCGTCGCCGCCAATTGCGCGCCAATTCACAAAATGGCGCGTCCCTTTTTACAAGCGTTGCTTGTGAGGATGCATTCAAATTAGAGGACACGTTTTCAGCGTACTTTTGAATAAAAAATGGAACGTTAGAGCTTAATATTATAGTCTGGCAAATTTGTTGATAACACTCCCGTGATATGCGGGCGACAGGGGGAAAGACTGCGCGGGTGTTAAATCGTGCGTGCGGGGATGTGACTTTTTTTTTAATTCTTTACAAGATAGTCCTTGACTACAATCTCACCTGATGGTAAGTGATGATGCAGTCTAAGATGGAAGCGGGCTAACTTGTTAGGAGGAGGATGAAAATCCACACACCTTTTCGGTTTCTACACGACATCGTACCGGAACGCTAAATCGCTTGGCGGTACGTCTTTGTCGATAGTGTGGTAACTAGTCACGGCTGAAGCCTCCCACCAGCCAGACCTGGACTAATTAAGAAAATCTCAATCGACCCAGCCGGGGATCGAACCCAGGACCTCCGACTTGTAAATCCACCGCGCATACCACGGAGGCCGTGCATCAATCGTGGGTTTTTCATCGCTACACGCCCCCCGGCCCGCGCAGAACATTGGGAGTATTACGAACAAAGTTGCTAAGCTATAGTTAGTTGATTTACGTTCAATGCGTCGTCATTTTCCATATATTTCAAACCAGTCGACGCATCGCGGTTTTACCTGCGTAGTTCCCGTTCCCGTGAGAATACGGTGATGAAATATAGACTATAACACTCACTAATAACGTGGCTTTTGAATGGTAATTTTCAAAATCGGTTCAGTAGATCTAAAGATTATAAGATAAGCCGACAATACCACAAACCTCTATAAAACAAAACATGTAAAATTGAAAATTTTGAAATACCCCCGCATGTCATGTAATTATTAATCAAGTCATCAATATTTTGTTTAGTGCGCTTTCATTTGAGACCCCACTCGAGTATATTTGCAGACATTCGTTTATTCTTCCCCACTTTCACCCCCACAACTTTTAAACGGCTCAACCGATTTTCATCAAACATGCCTAAAAACACTCGCACATAAGTCACCTTTCATAGAAAAAACACTAAATTGAAATCGCTTCATCCGTTTTCGAGTTATGATACCACAGACAGACACGTCAATCTTATAACAACCCTCTTTTTGCTTCGGAGTTAATAATAGATTATAAATTAGTAATTCGTCATCAACCCATATTCAGCTCACTGCTGAGCTCGACTCTCCTCTCAGAATGTGAAGGGTTAGGCCAATAGTCCACCACGCTGGCCCAATGCGGATTGGTAGACTTCACACACGTAGAGAATTAAGATAATTCTCTGGTATGCAGGTTTCCTCACGATGTTTTCCTTCACCGTTTGAGACACGTGATGTTTAATTTCTTAAAATGCACACAACTGAAAAGTTGGAGGTACATGCCCCGGACCGGATTCGAACCCACACCCTCCGGAATCGGAGGCAGAGGTCATATCCACTGGGCTATCACGGTTCACGGTGTAGATTATTTTGTACAAATCCTGCCTTACTTACTCTATTTTTTTTTTGTTTCAGGGACTGCAGAGTGGTAAGGGATCCACAGACCCTAAAGTCCAAGGGGTATGGATTCGTCTCATTTTTAAAGAAATCGGTGAGTATTTTTTAACGATGAAAAACGGTAAGAAAGGTTATCAATTGACGTGTATATACAGGATGTCCCGTAATGAATGAATAAAACGCAAAAGGTAGGGTGACCAAGTTATATTTTTATTCGGATTTTTTCAAATTTTTCTATCTTGAATCAGTTTTTTCAATGCTGTAGCTGCTGGAATTATGATTTTAAAGATCTGAGAGACTTTAATACTGTTTTTATAAACACCTAATGTTTTATTTGTTTTGTAGAAGAAGTTTTGAATGCAACAATTATTTTTCTTTCATTAAGATGATCCGATTAAAAAAAAATATCCTGTAAAAAAATGTATGGGACTGAAGTGTACTATAATTTTAAAAACTTGTACACTTATTGAGGTTTGTAAATTAGTATAAAAATTGTGTCTACTTTTTGTACTTACATTCCAAATTTTTTTCTTCAAAATATATCTGCATACTTGCCTAAATTTACTAATGCAGTCATTGTAGGGACACCCTGTATATTTTATGTATAAACATGTAGGGGTAGGGTAGAGTAGAGGTAGAGGTAGGGAAGAAAAGAAAGAGTACAAAAATCTAAGCGAATCTTGACCGGGTCTGCAAGTATACTATATATATGTATGTATCGATATTTTATTTGTTTATTTAGATATACCTACAATGACAACCAGAATCATTCATAAATATACATGGGAAAATCTTAATGCTAACTATTCTAAAACTACAAAATTATAAGTTCATTAATGTCCTATTGATTAATATGATTATATATAATTACATCTAAAATAAAAATAAAAGCAAGTTACAGCTAATTAATTATATCTATATAAATAAGTCAAACACCAACTAAAAACTCGCATAAATGTATGTTAACAAATAATAATTAATTCATAAAGACTCACCGCATGAGAGAAATTTTCCCATTTGAATTCTGATATCAACAGAGAGAATAAATTTTATTGTTTGAATTAATTAATTAATTACTCGCTCATTGTACTCAGAGTCGCTGAATTATTGAGGACTTTTTTGTTTATTTATTGCTAGCCTACGTACCGCGGATTCACCTACGTAGTTCGCGTTCTAGTGGAACAAAGCGATAAAATATAACCTATGATACTCATAAATAACGTGGCTTTCTATTGGTAAAATGGTTTTTGAAATCGGTTTTGTAAATCCAGAGATTATCCCCTATAATACTTACCTCTTTATAAAAGGTTTGTGGTGTTTTACCTATAAGCTGAAGAGTTTGTCTGTTTGTTTGTTTGATCGCGCTAATCTCAGGAACTACTGGCCCGATTTGAAAAATTCTTTCAGTGTTAAAAAGCCCATTTATCGAGGAAGGCTGTAGGCTATTTTATCCCCATATTTCAACAGGAACGGGAACCACGCGGGTAACACCGCGCGGCGTCAGCTAGTATTTCCAATTTTGAGAATCGAACTGAAATAGATTGATTTTGTTTACGTCTTTACTGGTAGAGTAGTAACCTGGACGAATTAAAAAAACCTCAATCGGCCCAGCAGGGATCGAACCCAGGTCCTCCGTCTTATAAATCCACCGCGCCACGGAGGATCTCAAAAGGATACATCATTCAAAAATATATGTATTTTTTTTTTTAATTAAGGTTATTTATGTGCACATAGATTGCACTTAGACTTGTTAGATGTGCACTTAGACATGTTTGATCAAAATCGGTTGAGCCGTTTAAAAGTTGTGGGGGTGAAAGTGGGAAAGAATAACCGAATGTCTGCAAATATACTCGAGTGGGGTCTCAAATGAAAGCGCACATTTCATGACATTTGGGGGTTTTTCAAAATTTTCAATTTACATAAATATTTACATTAGTACATACAAATGTTTGTAATTGCTGCAGGAAGCAGAGTCGGCCATCACAGCGATGAACGGCCAGTGGCTCGGCTCGCGGTCTATCCGCACCAACTGGGCGACACGGAAGCCACCCGCGCCGAAGAACGAACGTAAGTGATTCTTGATCTTCGTCAAAAGGGTAACGGTTTACGAGGCAGGTCCTTTCTTTTTAATGGTCTAAGATGTGCGATCGATGTGGATGTTCTGAGGTTCTCTGTCTACGCTCCTCGACTTCAGTGACTTGTGTGATAGAGGCAGATTGAGTGGTCAGCCCCGACATAAATAAATCATTGGGTATTTATAACGCTTCTTTGTGTTTAAAGAGATGTTTTTGTTATTCCTAGTTCTATGCAGCTGACATGGCGCTTTAGGCCATTCCTATTATTATTCCAATATTCCATTATTTTATTATGACAAGTTAAAACACCTTCAAGGCATTAGCACCTTACCTTTGATCATCAGAATTATTATTATTACTTGTCAAAGGTTAACTTGTTACCAACTGATAAATTTATTAAACCGTTTGTTTTACATGAAGGCGCATTTAGTATTCACAAAGGGTTTAGAGGGTTGGTGCGGGGGTTGATAGTGGATGGGATGGGGTGGGGGTGGAAGGGGGTGAAGTTTCGGTTGCTCTTGAATATCTTATGCCTGTGATACTGTGTTTGTTAGACTATAAAGCGTTGTGGTATGTTATTATTTAATTTACTATTTAGTAACAAAATTTTAATTAGGAAATTAAAATATCATAATGATTTAATGTAATGCTTGGGGAGGAAAGTCATATTACTAGAAAAATGTTGAATGTGCAAGTGGAAGGACATAAGACGAGAGGAAGGCCAAAGAAGAGATGGTTGGATTGTGTGAAAGAGGACATGTGTGTAAAAGGAGTGGATGACGAGTAATAGAGACGAATGGAAAAGATTGACATATTTTTCCGACCGCACTTAAGTGGGATAAGGGTAAGGAGATGATGATGACATGGATTTAATTCGAGAAAATAGTTTAAAAAATCTAAAAACAGACTTTTAGCGCGCACTAAAAATCATAAATATTGGATTTAAGTCACGTGAATATTGGGGAGGGCGCCATATTGAATTTGTAATGATATTTCTTAGCTAGTCATGTATTGTCATCAGAACTCAGAGCGTGTGCAAAATTTCATCCTAATCGAAGACCGGGAAGTGGGTCAAGTTGAGATTCCAAGATTTTCTTACATACATAGTTACAAGTGAAGCTAATACAAACGTGTTAATAACACTAATATTATAAAGGCGAATGTTTGTGTGTAAGTGTGTAAGTATGTTTGTTCCTACGTACGCACGTTACGTTCCTACGTATGTACGCTGCGGTTACTGAAGCAATTTGGCTGAAATTTGGAATGGAAATAGATTATACTCTGGATTAACACATAGGCTACTTTTTATCCCGCAAAAATATATGGTTTCCGAGGGATTTGTGAAAAACTGAATTCCACGCTGACGAAGTCGCGGCCGTCCTCTAGTTCCTTATAAAATAGTCGTTACGTGAAAAAAACGGCTTATAAATGCATATGAACCGAGAAAGCTGAATTTTGAAAGCTTAACTTCTCGACCAAGATTTTCTATGTTCATTTAGAAAATTCTCACGTATGCAGGTTTCCTCACGATGTTTTCCTTCACCGTGAGACACGTGATATTTAATTTCTTAAAATGTACGTAACTGAAGATGAGGTGCATGCCTCGGACCGGATTCGAACCTGCGCCCCCCGAATAAAAGGTCAAGGTTTTGCCGGACTCCGTGGTGCAGTGGTATGCGCAGTGGATTTACAAGACGGTCCTGGGTTCGATACCCGGATGTGCAGATTGAGGTTTTCTTAATTGGTCCAGATGACGGGAGAGGGCGCGACCGTCGCCACGTAAACACAGTGTCTCGACAAATAATTGTTTAAAAAATAGTTATACGTCTCAATTTCAAAATGTTTTATTCAAAATACAGTTAGTGTACTACAGTGGATCGATAAAAGTGTTGGTAGCCAAAACAGTGTCGTAAAACAGTGAAAAATCAAACTTGCAACCGCGACAACTTAACGAACTAATTATGTGCAAATATAACAAAGAAAACATCCAGTGATAAACATACACAAGTTCTAAGTACTGTGATAATAACAATAACCAAAACTGTGAATAGAAATTAGTCAAAATTTCGAACTGTACACAGTGAAGTGAAGTTTCAATTACGCTTACATCATCATAGTTGGAGAGCGTTGGACCACCAATCTATATAAATAGAGGCACAAAACAGGGAGACCCACTCTCTCCCAAAATTTTCATTGCAGTACTCGAATCAATATTTGAAAATCTTAATTGGAAAAATAAGGGCATAAAAATCAATGGTTCCCTCCTAACACATTTAAGATTCGCGGATGATCTGATACTCTTTGCAGAAACTAGAAGAGATATGCAATACATGTTAGAAACTCTACATAAGGCTAGTCAAAATGTTGGGCTGGATATAAATGAAGAGAAAACAAAACTAATGACAAACGCTCACACCCTTCCCATATATATTGACAATAAAATCTTAGATTATGTAGAGAAGTATGTTTACCTTGGGAAGCAGATATCTTTTAACCCATACTCTAATGTAGAGGAGGTAAACAGGAGAATAACAATTGCTTGGAACAGATACTGGTCGCTGAAAGAAATTTTTAAAAGCCAACTGCCAGTAAGCCTCAAAAAGACAGCAATGGACTCCTGCGTTCTCCCATGCCTAACATACGGTGCACAAACATGGATTTTCACAAAAAGTGTAAAAACTAAAATAATAGTGTGCCAACGAGCAATGGAACGCAGCCTCTTATGCATTAAAAAATGTCAAAAAATCAAAGCATCAGACATAAGAGCTGAAACGAAAACGCTAGATTTTCTTAAAATTAAAATGGAAGTGGGCTGGACATGTGGCTAGACAACAAGATAACAGATGGACTCATAAGGTTACTACATGGAAAGGGCCGCAGGGCAAGAGGAGAAGCGGCAGACCGGTGTCTAGATGGGCTGATGATATAGCAGCCATCGCTGGTAAAGACTGGCAAGAGTCTGCAAAAGATAGAAAAAAATGGTCTGTTTTGGAGGAGGCCTACACCCGAGAGGGTTCTCATCTTCAACCTAACATAATTTTGGAAATTAAAGAATAAGAAAGAAAAAAAAAATACAATAATATGACATAATCTAATAATAATAAATTAAATTGCTAAAAAAAAAACAAAAAGACAAAATGAAAATTTACTCATAATGGTATTAAATATATTTTTTGACTTAAATGACTATGTGTGATTATGATTAAGTATGTTAAATGACTAAATGTATTGAATAAATTATATATTTTAGATAAAAAATGTATGCATTAGAATAAATGATTAGATCAGATTATAATTATGTTAAATGACTAGGTATATGCACGGAATAAGAATAGGAAACATGTGTAATTTTAGATTTATTGTTTTAAAATTGTAATTAATTAATTAAATATTCTTTATGATTATGAAAATGCATGGATTATGATTATCTAACGGAATAATTATGTAATGTGTTGTTTTAAAAATTGTGACTGATTAATAATAACAATGAATACCTACTTTAAGTTAAATGAATTGTAAAATATTGTGAAGAAGAGAAAATAAAAGGCTTTATTATTATTATTATTATTATTATTATTAATTGGTCCAGGTCTGGCTGGTGGGCTTTGGTCATGGCTAGTTACCCCCTACCGACAAAGACGTACCACCAAGCGATTTAGCGTTCCGGTACGATGTCGTGTAGAAACCGAAAGGGGTGTGGATCCTCCTCCTAACAAATTAGCCCGATTCCGTCTTAGACTGCATCATCACTTACCATCAGGTGAGATTGTAGTCAAGGGCTAACTTGTAAAGAATCTATACTAATATTATAAAGCTGAAGAGTTTGTTTGTTTGATTGAACGCGCTAATCTCAGGAACTACTGGTCCGATTTGAAAAATTCTTTCAGTGTTAGATAGCCCATCTATCGAGGAAGGCTAAAGGTTATATATTATCCCCGTATTCCTACGGGAACGGGAACCACGCGGATGAAACCGCGCGGCGTCAGCTAGAGTTGTCACTGCTCTAGTAGTAAAATGTATAAGGACATAATAAAGATGTTATTACCCCCTCCATTGTCGCTGATGCTATCAACGGCGAGACATCCGATGAAGCGCGGATGAATTAAACATCGATTTGTCACTGTCTGACAAACAAAGCGCGATAATGTCTGACAAAGTGAATTAGCACAGACTGACAAACAGTTTGCGACGAACAATGTCTTTTCTTATCTGCTTTTATGTAATAAAACTGGTCTGTGAATGCCAGATCGTCTTAATTTTGTAGAAGTAACAGTTTTTCTAAGTTAAATTAACACTAAACTTATAATGTACAAATTGAAATTGACATGTTTAAAATTAATACTAAATTTATAATGTACAATGTTTTGCAATTACTTTTATATTATTGGAAATAAAGGCTTTATTATTATATTATTAACAGTTTTTATGTGATTGTTACTTTCGGAGGTGCAATGGGGACATCTTTGCGGTGTAATCGCTCAAAAATGCTCCATACTTAATGTATGACGTCACAATTTTGTAAAATTGTTAGACTGTATGGGCGGTCAAATAAAATTACAGATATCTCTATTATTATACTAGCGGACGCCCGCTTCGTCCGCGTGGAAGTTAGTTTTTCCCAAATCACTTGGAACCATGGATTTTTCCGGGATAAAAAGTAGCCTATGTGTTAATCCATGCTATAATATATCTCAATACCAAATTTCAGCTAATTCGGTTCAGTAGTCGAGGCGTGAAAGAGTAACAAACATTCATATCATCAAAATCATCAGTTTTCGCAAATCTCGAAAAACCATGGATTTTTCGGGATAAAAAGTAGCCTATGTGTTATTCCAGAGTAAAATCTATTTCCATTTCAAACTTCAGCCAAATCGCTTCAGTAGTAGCGGCGTTAAAGAGTAACAAACATCCAAACATCCATATTTCGCGTTTATAATATTAGTAGGATTCATTTTATGATGAAAAATGCCACATCGAGTGTAAGAAATTTAAAAATATGGGATTCTTCATCTAATTACGTTATTTTTTTTTAGAATTTAAACTATCGTGAGTGTTATTCATATTAATTGATTATGAAACACGGCTAAAACTCACGTGATATTACGTCGGAGTATGCCCGACTAGTTTCGAACCCATACGGGGCCCTTAGTCATGAGCTGGTTCTTGCATCGCGGCACGATCCAAACTACGTTACTTACGTTACAATATTAATTACGTTATAATATTTTTAATTTTTAATTTTTACGTTAATTTTTAATTTTTAATTAATACGTTATAATATTTTTAATTTTTTTGATATTTTTATTGACTACAATCTCACCTGATGTTAAGTGATGATGCAATCTAAGATGAAAGCGGACTAACTTATTAGGAGTAAAATGAAAATCCACACCCCTTACGGTTAAAATATTTCGCTTGATTATTTTTTGACATTTTAGAACCTTATTTATTTTATAAATATTCCGACAATCTTTAATTTGTATTAATTAGTTAAATTTTCCCGAAATTCTAAGAAGAATCAATATATTTATATGTAGGCTACATTTATAATATCCTACTAATATTATATAGCTAAAGAGTTTGTTTGAACGCGCTAATCTCAGGAACTACTGGACCGATTTGAAAAATTCTTTGTGTTAGATAGCCCATTTATTGAGAAAGGCTATAGGCTATATATTATCCCCGCATTCCTACAGGAACGGGAACCACGCGGGTGAAACCGCGCGGTGTCTACTAGTTTACAATATACACAATAAAATACACGAGTATTCGTTTCTCTAATCATTATGTCAAATGCCTACCCTAGTTAAAAACCTCAAATGCATGATGTATCGAGTTCCTACTGTAATCAGAATGGAGGTAATAACATCTCAATGGTTACACGCAATATCCGGCTCGCACTAATGCCTTCCCGCGGAGGCACTACTTCCGGTCTTGTTATAATCAATACACCGTCGCGTTACCACTCTATTTGTACTTCCGGTGAGCTTTGGGGGTTGTTGTTATTTGTATATTGGACTAATAGGAGGAGATTCGTAGTAAAAACGACCTTCACCCATCTGTTTAATGGATGAAAAGTTTTATATCACTAAGACTTTTTCAGTTCTGTCTTTGAACCTTCCGACATAAGTGCAGGTTATGATATAAATAACCTTCCAGATAAAAACACTGAATCTGATCTATCAATATGTAATATTACGTTAACGAAAGAAGAAGTTCTTAACGAACTTCGTTTGTTAGACGTATCAAAAGGCTCAGGCATTGACAATCTGCCGCCTGTCTTCTTAAAAGAGACTGCAAACTCGCTTTTTGAGCCCATTCACCATATTTTTAACCGTTGTCTTTCTGAGGGAATTTTTCCTTCTATTTGGAAATCAGCTCGTATCGTACCCGTGCACAAAAGTGGTTCAAGGAGAGATATTGAGAACTATCGTCCGATCTCAATATTACCGGCTCTGTCAAAGCTTTTCGAGCGTCTCGTGCATAAAAGTATTTATCCCTCGCTACATGGGAAAATAATCGAGCAGCAGCATGGCTTTGTTCAAAAACGGTCTACTACCACCAACCTCTTAATCTATACGACATACCTTTTTGAAGCAATAGACACAAATATTCAAACAGATAGTATATATACAGATTTCCGAAAGGCTTTCGACAGAGTTGATCATAAAATTTTGCTAAATAAACTAGCTTATAATGGAATTCGAGGCAGTCTTTGGCGTTGGTTTAAATCTTAAATCTTATATTTCTAACCGTACACAGAAAGTTGTTGTTAATGGTTTCGAATCGGCTTTCGTTCCTGTAACCTCTGGTGTGCCACAGGGCTCTATATTAGGTCCTCTTTTATTTATTCTATTTATAAATGACGTAAATACGTGTTTCCAGCATAGCAACATACTTTTATATGCTGATGACCTAAAAATTTACTACTCAATTCGAAATTTGTACGATCATGTTAAAATCCAAGAAGATCTAGACCGTTTCTCAACATATTGCAAGGAAAACAAATTAAGTTTAGCATTAAATAAGTGTAAATTAATTCGATTTACAAAAAAAAAAGTTGTTAGTAAATTTCAATACAAACTTTGTGGTACAGAATTAGACTCAGCAGACAGCGTTAAAGATCTTGGTGTAGTTTTGGATTCAAAATTACATTTGGATATTCATATAGATAATATTGTCAACAGAGCTTTTAAAATGTATGGTTTTGTTATGCGAAGTTGTATGGAGTTTACCCGACCATCAACTTTTCTTTACATTTACAAGAGTCTTATACGTTCGCAATTGGAATATGCTGTATCGGTATGGAATCCGTACTACCAGAAGTATATTGAAGCCCTTGAATCAGTACAAAAGAAATACTTAAAACGTGTAAACTTCAAATTCTTTAGAAATTATAGCTCGTATGATTATCTTCTTGAAAAATACAATATTCATTCACTTAAGACTAGACGCACTCAGCTATTGGCTTTGCTCCTCTATGACATTTGTCATGGAAAGTATGACTGCATACCTATTAATAATAAATTAAATTATAGAGTTCCACGTCTTACACAAATGCGAATTAAAAAACCATTGTTTGCTATAGGTAAATGCCGTACTAACACTGGAAAGCGTTCGCCAATGTATGCGCTAATGCGAAACTATAATGATAATTATACCTACGTTGATTTATATTCTGATACTCGTCCAAGTAAATTCAAAAAACAATTGTCACAAAAAATTTAAAATCTAATGTATAAGTAGCTTAATCTTTCAATATCACTTCACTTTTAATATTTCACTTTTCTTGTATTAATTATATTAATCTGTGGTTAACGGTGTAGGTTAACGATTTAGTCTTAATGTCAGTAATTTTTTGAATTGTAATCTTATCGTTTACTGTTTGTTAACCCAAATAAATTAAAAAAAAAAAAAAAAAAAAAAGACACACACCTGCAAACACACACACACAATTATTCTGCATGTTAGTTTTAATTTCTATTAATTCTTCATTTTTGTCCCGAACGGATGAAGCGATTTGATTTTTTTATTTTTGTATTAAAGGTGACTTATGTCCGAGTGTTGTTAGAAATCTTTGATGAAAATCGGTTGAGCCGTTTAAAAGTTGTGGGGGTGAAAGTGGGGAAGAACAACCGAATGTCTGCAAATATACTCGAGTGGGGTCTCAAATGAAAGCGCACTGAAACAGAAAATTGATGACTTGATCGAGAGTGTAATTAACAATAATTTCATGACATTCGGGGGTTTTCAAATTTTACAATTTTATGTTATTAACGTAGTTGGGTTAACTTTATTTTTTTAATGATTTTCTTCATATTTTTATATCGATCCTTACCTCACCCTCACTACCCCATGCCCTCGTTCCAGTGAACTCCAAGCCGCTGACGTTCGACGAGGTGTACAACCAGAGCTCGCCGACCAACTGCACGGTTTACTGCGGCGGGCTCACCACCGGCCTCACGGAGGAGCTGATGCAGAAGACGTTCCAGCCCTTCGGCACCATCCAGGAGATACGGGTGTTCAAGGACAAGGGATACGCCTTCATCAGGTACGTGGCACCATGTCCTTTTTGATGTTCTATGGACTTGCGCTTGACTACAATCAGCGCCGGCCCAAAGCAAATTTTAAAATGGAGCGAGATCCAATTAAGGCGCCTCTCCTGTTTGCTCCCAATAATATGTCGATATGAGATACCAAATTATGAGTGTAAACTAAAAGTAGAACGCTACGATCTCTATCTTACTCTGGGGTGACCAATCTCGATCAAACTCTGGGGTGACCGATTAAAAAACAATCGCAGTACCGTCGGGCCGGTCCTGACTACAATCATGTATGATGGAAATGCAATGTAGCAGCTCTTTTCATGCCAATGCTATAAGCGCCATTTGCGACGCTCGTTGGCCAATGCATTTTACGTTAGTCATTCGCTGATTTCCTGCAAGAATATAGAGAGGTAAATTTTGTACATGAAATATATTTCCAAAATAACTATCAGGGAGTGATTAGTGATCGATACTGATGCCAAAAATGCAATCAGTAAAATTTTTGTCTGTATGTATGTTCGTTATAGAAACAAAAACTAATCGACGGATTTCAACGAAACTTGGTACAATTATTCTTCATACTCCTGGGCAGGTTATAGTATACTTTTCATCAGCAGTGAAAGGAAATGTTGACAAAACGGGAGAAGTTACTCCATTTTTTAAGCTTCCGTCGCATGGTTCCCTACCATAGGGGTAGTAGGATAGGGGTAAGGTAGGGGTAGGGTAGGGGTAAGGTAGGGGTAGGCGTAGTTGTAGGGTTTCACGCAGACGAAGTCGCGGGCGTCTGCTAGTAAAGAATATAACCCTAGAGTTATGGGAAAAACTCCCGAGCACCCTGTAGATACTAGTGGTTTGATGGAAGTGTTTCCCCCAGGTTCTCCACGAAAGAGAGCGCGACGCACGCCATAGTGGCCGTCCACAACACGGACGTGAACGGGCAGCCGGTCAAGTGCTCGTGGGGCAAGGAGTCTGGCGACCCCAACAACGCGCAGACACAAGGACAGGTACCCCCCACGATAGGACCCCATGTGCCCCACCCTCACACCAAACCAGACCTCAGATCAAGAGCTGTGGACTTGTCAACATCATTATTCATCATGACCAACTTACGGGTTACTGCTGAGCTCGAGTCTTCTCTCAGAAACCTCCCACATGATAGTTACCACGTGTGCCCCACCCTCAGACCAAACCAGACCTCAGATCATGACCTGTGGACTTGTCAACATCATCATTCATCAAATTAAATCAAAAATCATTTATTTCAAGTAGGCTCAGTTTACAAGCACTTTTGACACGTCAGTTGACTATTTGTAAAGATTCTACCACCGGTTCGGACGGCAGGTTCTGCTGAGAAGATACCGGCAAGAAACTCAACAGTTGCTCTTTTGAAAAAGTCGTACAGTATTATAATTTACAATTGACAACAATTACAATTTCTTATAGTTTTATTTCCTGTGTAAAGGAGGAAGCTGATCCAACGGCCTCCAAGCGCTTTTATCTTTAAGGAACTCATCAATGTTGTAGTAACCTCGACTAAGTAAATGTTTTTAACACATTGCTTAAAGCTATGCATTGGCAGGTCCATCACAGTCTTGGGGATCTTATTATAGAAGAGTACACCCAAACCTACAAAAGATTTTTTTACTCTTTGGAGACGATATGCAGAAATAACTAACTTATGCCCGTGTGTAGTAAGACGTGGGTTTAAATCTTCTTCTTCTGTACAAATTAATATTTTGTCTTACATATACTATACTGTTATATATATATTGACAGGCTACTGTTAGTATACCTATTTCTTTAAACTTTTGACGAAGGGACTCGCGTGATTTTTATTGATATATTGCTCGAATTGCTCTTTTTTGAAGTACAAATATAGATTGTATATCGGCAGCCTTGCCCCACAATAAAATACCGTAAGACATTACGCTGTGAAAGTACGCAAAATAAACGAGCCTAGCTGTATCAACATCAGTGAACTGTCTTATTTTTCTCACTGCAAATGCCGCTGAGCTAAGTTTACCAGACAGTTTTTCTATATGAGCACCCCACTGAAGTTTACAATCCAAGGTCACTCCCAGGAAAATTGTGGAACTCTCCATTTCATCAACATTACCAACTATATACGGGTTACTGCTGAGCTCGAGTCTTCTCTCAGAAACCTCCCACATGATAGTAACCCCGTGTGCAGCACCCCAGACCAAACCAGACCTCAGACCAAGACCTGTGGACTTATCAACATCATTCAACATTACCAACTATATACGGGTTACTGCTGAGCTCGAGTCTCCTCTCAGATTTAGAGGGGTTAGGCCAATAGTCCACCATATATAGAATATAATTAAGAAAATTCTCTGGTATCATCGATCTCCTATTTACCGACCAAAAAACGTCCCCACTTAATGTGTGCCAAACACAACTTCTTGGCACTCAATTCAAGTAGTCACATTTGCAAATTCAACCTTAAACTCAATCCTTAAGGTTGAATTTGCTCTAACTGAATTTGGGATTTTATTGAATATCAGACTATATTTAAAGGCCTTTAAGTATAATTTTATTCACCAATAATTCTAAAACTTTCAAAGCAAAATTGGTCAGTTTTTAAGTGAAATTTTCTACATAGTTGTGTGTCCTTTTTATTTATTATAAGAGGTCAAAGTCTGGTATGCAGGTTTCCTCACGATGTTTTTCCTTGACCGTTTGATACACGTGATATTCAATGATAATTTTATACCATTGTAATATACAAGGTGTCTGGTAAAGAGCCTATAAAGCCGTCAACCAGTAGTTATGGAGAAGTAATACATGCCTTTAAAAAAATACGAGCTTCCTAGTCTAGTTTGGCTGGTGGTAGACTTCGGCTATGACTAGTTACCATCCTACCGGCAAAAACGTACCGCCAAGCGATTTAGCGTTCCGGTACGATGCCGTGTAGTAACCGAAAGGGGTGTGGATTTTCATCCTCCTCCTAACAAGGTAGCCCGCTTCCATCTTAGACTGCATCATCACTTACCATCAGGTGAGATTGTAGTCAAGGGCTAACTTGTAAAGAATGTAAAGAATAAAAAAAAAAATCAGAATCCTGAGGAAGATATGAGGACTTCAAGAATTTGCTTAAAACCTCGAGGTGTCAACCATATCTAAACTTTTGACATTGGACTCTTACATTATTATTGTCAAAACTTACGAATTCGTACAGTAGGACCTAACAAGATACACGGACACTGGACACAGTTCACATTACACCGGATGCCATGAGAAAATCAGATCAGATCCATACATACTGTATACACAGTTGTAATATCGACGAGATATTAAAACTGTTTATATTCATAAAATGCACACAACTGAAAAGTTAGAGGTGCATGCCCCGGACCGGATTCGAACCTACGCCCGATTCGAACGCAGAGGTCATATCCACTGGGCTTTCACGGCTCTCAAACTGGCAACTTAATACATTAAAGGTTAAAATTAAATCTTTAAAAAATCAGTGCAGATTCAAGTGAATCGTACCAAACGAATAGAAAGCCATTGTTTTTTCCAACTAGCGCGATGCCCCACGGTTACACCCGCGTAGTTCCCGTTCCCGTAAGAATACGGGGATAAATAGCTTTTATGACACTCATAAATGACGTGGATTTCTAGTGGTAAAAGAATTTTCCAAATCAGTTCAGTAGATCCAGATATTACCCACAAACTTTACCTCTTTACAATCTTAAAATACTTGTATAAATGCGAAATGTTTTTATTACGAAATCTCGAAAACCGCTAGTATACAAAGCTGAAATTTGGCAGGGAGGTTGTTAATAGTTAGTAGGTATCCACTAAGAACGGATTTTGCGATAGGGCCGAATTAAAGAGGTGTAATGGCGGACGAAGTCTCGGGCGTCCGCTTTTGTTAGTATCGTAGTATAGATAATGTTTTTTTTAAAACTATTTTACCAATTTTCAGCTTTAGATATGGGAATTCATGTAGCTTTACCATTGTAGGTGGTAAATCGATCGTGCTACTAAATAACTATATATATAAAGTTAAAGTAAAATCTAAATAGTTATATTAAAAGTTAAAGCAAAAATCGTGTACAAATCAGTGCACTTTCAACTGAATCGTACCAAACGAACAGAAAGCCATTTTATTTTCTAATAAATTGACATGCGGACTAGACAGGCGTCCCGGAGAATATTATCTCGGATATTTCTAAAAGTAACGCAAACTTATATCTCAGTTAGGGTTGCCAACCATACTATAATATATTGTAGGAATTGTCTGATTCGGATATGACGTCGCTCGATCTAGTGTTGGCTCGTGCCGACGCTGGGTGGCGCAACTTGTTTCTGTAAAGAGAGGGGAGTTAGAGAGGGGTAGCGATCGTTTGGCGGGAACGACTTGCGATAGGCGTTCGTCGTACGATTGACTGCAATATTCTCGTGGCGTTCGAGACGTTCACATCACTTGTTGCGTAATTCTTTATGGGTTACTTGGGATAGGCGGGAGCGGGGCGAGAGTGACTTGAGAAAAGGGGAGTTTTGGTTAACAGTCAAAGTTAACCCTACACACAACGTTCACAAGTGCGTGACACAAGGTCACTCTCTGCCATTCTGGGATCTTATTTTGGTTACAGTTTACATTTGACCTGACAAATGTTGTGAATCATAACCTTTTGGTTTTCTTATTTTTGTAATCTGAGTGTGCTAAAAATATAGTATTGTACTATATTTCGGGTCTGCATACTATATACTGTTAATAAAATATATAGTACGCATAAATACTATATTTTCAACAACTTTATGAACTTTATATTTTATAAAAGCTAATACTAATAATAATAATAATAATTCTTGAAAATACCGTAAGTGTCAATAAATATATAGTTTTTAGAAAAACAAACGCGTTTTATCGCTTATTTCGTAAAATACTATATTTTTTCGAAGCGTATCTACTATAAGATTGAGATTGAGAGCCGTGATAGCCCATTGGATATGACCTTTGCCTTCGATTCCGGAAGGCGTGGGTTCGAATCCGGTCCGGGACAGGCACCTCCAACTTTTCAGTTGTGTGCATTTTAAGAAATTAAATATCGAGTGTCTCAAACGGTGAAGGAAAACATCGTGAGGAAACCTGCATATCAAAAATTTTCTTAATTCTCTGCGTGTGTGAAGTCTGCCAATCCACATTGGTGGACTATTGGCCCCTCTCATTGGGAGCAGACTCGAGCTCAGCAGTGAGTCGAATATGGGTTAAGAATGATGATGACCTACCTTATTTTTTATGGCTAAATCTGAAAATACTATATTTTTCTTAAGAATGGTTGGCAACCCTAATCTCAGTATGAAATTGTGTGGCCATTTATTGACACAGTAATCCCCTTCGGTACGGTATTGCGGATTAAAATGTTAAAATGTATTTAACATTTTGACATAACCCGTTGTTTAACATGTTAACAAAGGAAGAGTTAAAGTTAAACAGTGGGGTTTGTTTGATCTTTGTACCTAAATACCTTTTTTTTATTAATGTTCATATTTTTATTGCGAAGAGAGATACTGTTAGATATGTTACTAGCATGAAAATTGAGGCGCTCAAAAGAGGACATTTATACACAACTCAACGTTAGTTGTGATCAACAATGAACGTTATTTAAACAAATAATACCTTAATATCGTTTACAATTATTACTGAGACGGGCAGCGTGACGTCAGGAATGTGTATTCAGCAATAAAAATCTTCGTATAGTTCCAACAAAGTGTATTATCACCAACAAAGATCGCGCTCGACTGACTACCAGACGACAAAATAATTACCGACTGTGACTCAAACAGTTTTACAATTCAAAATGGTTTCTGTATCTTACAACTACTTTTTAATTAAACAGTTTTACGGCTTAGTCTAACATTATGAAATTAATATCATTATAATATTTAAATTAATTATAAAATGTAAATAGTTTACTTTAATCTGAGTTTAAATAATAAAGCTAAAGATAGAATCTTTAGGTTTAGTCAAATCAGTATCTTATAAACGAAAAACTGTAATCATGACATTGAAGAATTATTATCAGCAAATAACAGACAATGTTTATAATAATGTATAGATAGTTTAGTATATTTATAGTTTGTTAGATGGAACTCGTTGGCCCTCGTAACACAATGTCGAGTTGTGTGTTCAGGAAGTGTAAAAATTATATATACATAAATATATAATGGAATTAAAGATAAAATTGATCATGTGTGCGCTCAGTGTTGTAGTCTATTATTCGGATCACTTTTTGTGGTGATTTTGTAGGGTCGTAACCGATCTATAGTATAAAATTATCATTGGCAAAATGAGTGTTACGTAATTCTTCTAAGTTATATTATAAAGAAGAAAGATTTGTAATTTTGTATGTAACGATGAAATTCTAAAACTACGACTGATTTGAAAAATTCTTTCACGAATAAAAAGCCACATTATCAAGTAGTAACAGGCTATATTTTATATTATAAAAACAACAAGAACGGAGGCGAGGACATCATTGAAGACTTAGTTGCTCAACGGTAAAGGGACTGGACTTTTTGGCTGGTTGGAGGCTTCGGCTGTGGCTAGTTACAACCCTAGTGACAAAGACGTACCGCCAAGCGACTTAGCGTTCCGGTAGATTATAATATACCGAAAAATAACTCTTTAAATTGTAATCAGTATTTTCAGTTCACAATATGACGGTAGATTATAATATCACGAGTGAGATTATAAACTAACTTATTTTACAATTTCACGGTAACATATACATAAATATATGGAATTAAAGACAAAATTGTCTATTATTTGGATCATTTTTAGGGACATAACCGATCTATAGTATCATATTACTAGAAAAAAGTTGAATGTGCAAGTGGAAGGACATAAGAGGAGAGGAAGGCCAAAGAAGAGATGGTTGGATTGTGTGAAAGAGGACATGTGTGTAAAAGGAGTGGATGATGAGTTGACGAGTAATAGAGACGAATGGAAAAGATTGACATATTTTTCCGACCCCACTTAAGTGGGATAAGGGTAAGGAGATGATGAACCGATCTATAGTATAAAAATATCATTGCTTTGAGCCTTCTAATACGGCCCAACATAATATTGTAAAGATGTTATTTTTCGCTTTTTACTTTAGTGGATACGTTCTCATGTTTTTGAAGTCTGTTGTATAAATGAAATTTTGTAATCAAATAGATGTCAACGTAAACAGACGGACAGATATCAATATTAGATGGTGACATTATCACTGCCCTCACTTAGACCTTTGTGATGCAAATACACTAATGGCTAAGACGCGAATTTCGTATAAATAATAAATATTTGAAGTGTCTTGCTCTGTTCAAGGACATTTTTTACATTTTTAATTCTATAATTTAAAAAAATATCAAGCCTTAGTACTTCTTCCCTACCCCTACCCTACCCTACCCCAATATGGAGACGAATATCTTAGCACTATATTAAACCAGAACCGTGAAAGCCTGGATATGACCTCTGCCTCTAATTCCGGATGGTGTTCGAATTCGGTCCGGGATATGCACCTCATGTGCATTTTATGAAATTAAATATCACGTGTCTCAAACGGTGAAGGAAAACATCGTAAGGAAACCTGCATACCAGAGAATTTTCTTGATTCTCTGCATGTGCGAAGTATGCCAATGCTATTGGCGTACCCAATCGAGCTCGAGCTCAACAGTGAGCCGAATATGGGTTGATAATGATGATGGTGATACTAGCGGACGCCCGCGACTTCGTCCGCGTGGAATTTAATTTTTCACAAATCCCGCAGGAACTATGGATTTTTCCGGGACGAATGTCTATGTGTTAATCCAGAGAAAAATCAATTTCCATTCCACAGCCAAATCGCTTCAATAGCCGGAGCGTTAAGGTGGAACAAACATACACACACATTTTGCGATTATATTAGTGTGATGAATATTAGCATAGCAGAGAAAACCTCCGAGCAGAGTCCCGGACTTTTAACCGATGTTGTAGGGTTAAGAACGTGATAGTTAACTAACAATCTCCTCCTCCGCACGTGTTGTTTTCCCTGACTAGACTAAAAGTATTATTTAAATTAAAGTATTATTTATATTATTAGTTAAAATACTAGAAATGTATTAATATCCTACTAGAGCAGCTTTGGGTACCCGTTCTAATATAGAACTAGCTGCACTTCTAGAGAGACCAAGTTCTAGCTAAAGAGAGATTTGGTAATCTTCTTGCACATGCTTCTAGGCGCACGTATACAGACTAACCACATAGCCATTTTTAGTTAGTTCATTTGTTATTTATTATATAGAACTGGCTGCAGTTCTAGAGAAGTCATTCGTTCTTATATAGAACTGGCTGCAGTTCTAGAGAAGTTATTCGTTCTTATATAGAACTGGTTGCAGTTCTAGAGAAGTTATTCGTTCTTATATAGAACTGGCTGCAGTTCTAGAGAAGTTATTCGTTCTTATATAGAACTGGCTGCAGTTCTAGAGAAGTTATTCGTTCTTATATAGAACTGGCTGCAGTTCTAGAGAAGTTATTCGTTCTTATATAGAACTGGCTGCAGTTCTAGAGAAGTTATTCGTTCTTATATAGAACTGGCTGCAGTTCTAGAGAAGTTATTCGTTATTATATAGAACTGGCTGCAGTTCTAGTGAAGTTATTCGTTCTTATATAGAACTGGCTGCAGTTCTAGAGAAGTTATTCGTTCTAATATAGAACTGGCTGCAGTTCTAGAGAAGTTATTCGTTCTAATATAGAACTGGCTGCAGTTCTAGAGAAATTATCCGTTCTTATATAGAACTGGCTGCAGTTCTAGAGAAGCCAAGATCTTTTCTTCAAGCAAATTAAAGAGAGAGAATTCGCACATACTTCTAGGGCGTAAAAACTGATCGCATAGTCATTTTTGTCAGTTCATTTGTTAGGTTAGGTTAGATAAGGTTAGGTTAGGAATGATATTATCACTTAGATGGCTTTGTTCGCCTCAGTTTCGACGCACTAGTGTCATGTCTACTAGTAAAAAATCATTGCCATCAACAGTTTTAACATATACCTATCTTATTTCTATATTGACGGCCTCCGTGGCGCAGTGGTATGCGCGGTGGATTTACAAGACGGAGGTCCTGGGTTCGATCCCCGGCTGGGCAGATTGAGATTTTCTTAATTTGTCCAGATCTGGCTGGTAAGAGGCTTCAGCCGTGGCTAGTTACCACCCTACCGGCAAAGATTTAGCGTTCCGGTACGATGCCGTGTAGAAACCGAAAGGGGTGTGGATTTTCATCCTCCTCGTAACAAGTTAGCCCGCTTCCATCTTAGACTGCATCATCACTTACCATCAGGTGAGATTGTACTCAAGGGCTAACTTGTAAAGAATAAAAAAAAATAAAGATGTTTGTAAAACTGTTGCCTTGTGTTGCAGCTGGGAGGCACTGCGTACAGTCCCTTCGGAGCCTACACCGGCGGCGTGCCCCCCGCGTCGTACTGGTACAACACGTACCCGCAGCAGCTGGGTGGCTTCCTGCAGGGGGTCCAGGGGGTGCAGGGGGTGCAGGGCTACTCGTACGCGGGGCAGTTCGCGGGCTACCAGCAGCAGTACATGGGGTGAGTGTGACTTTGCAGGGGGTCCAGGTCGTTTTGGACTACAAAATTTCTACGTTTCAAAAGTGTCTATTTGAAACTCTTATTACGGATTGTAATACTATATACTAATACTAGCTGACGCCGCATGGTTTCATCCGCGTAGTTCCCGTACCCGTAAGAATACGGGTATAATATATAGCCTATAGCCTTCCTCGATAAATGGGCTATCTAACACTGAAAGAATTTTTCAAATCGGACCAGTAGTTCCTGAGATAATATTAGGTATAGACACAGAAAACATAATGTACAAGAAATAATGAATAGTGAATGGAATGTTGAGTCAACTATTATTGTTCCGATAGTTGTTTCAGTCAATGGTCTTATAGCGAAAAGCTTCGACCAACACCTTAAGAAGCTTTCGCTTAACTGTTGGATCAAGAGTCGGATACAGAAGGCAGTGACTCTTGAGACGGCGCGTATTGTGAGGAGGTTCCTCACTCTGGAGCCCTGACCACCGGTTGCTTGGGCACTCAAATGTCCCGCAGCGGGAGGGTTGATTTATTTTATAAATTTTGAATAATGTTTATTTATTTATTTAATATGAAGCAATACCATACATTACATTATACAATATAATAATAATAATTACAAGTTACATTTTATTACATAATGCAAGTTATGGATACCCAGTTTGGGCGTAGCCTTTTGTCGAGTTTTGTATTTTGTTTGTTTTGTTTGTTTTGTATTTTATACTTATAAAAAAAGAAGTAATAAATAAATGAGAGAATAAATAATATATACTAATATTATAAAGCTGAAGAGTTTGTTAGTTTAGTTGAACGCGCTAATCTCAGGAACTACTGGTCCGATTTGAAAAATTCTTTCAGTGTTAGATAGCCCATTTATCGAGGAAGGGAACGGTAACTACGCGGGTTAAACCGGCGTCATGTTTTATATGAAGGGTGTCTCATATTCTCTAACCCCAGCACGTAACAAAATTTTATATAGCACATTTTTGTACATTTACAGCATGGGCGGAGTGCAGCTCCCATGGGCGCTGAGCGGTGGCGTGGGCGGCGTCGGTGGCGTCGGTGGCGTGGGTGGCGTGGGTGGCGTGGGTGGCGTGGCCGCCATGTCGCAACCACCGCAAGTGCTGCATTACCCCGTGCAGCACTTCCAAGTCCAACCGGTAGGGAATATACAAAATACAACGGTTGGGGAATATACAAAATACAACCGGTGGGGAATATACAAAATACAACCGGTAGGGAATATACAAAATACAACCGGTAGGGAATATACAAAATACAACCGGTAGGGAATATACAAAATACAACCGGTAGGGAATATACAAAATACAACGGTTGGGGAATATACAAAATACAACCGGTGGGGAATATACAAAATACAACCGGTAGGGAATATACAAAATACAACCGGTAGGGAATATACAAAATACAACCGGTAGGGAATATACAAAATACAACCGGTAGGGAATATACAAAATACAACCGGTAGGGAATATACAAAATACAACCGGTAGGGAATATACAAAATACAACCGGTAGGGAATATACAAAATACAACCGGTAGGGAATATACAAAATACAACCGGTAGGGAATATACAAAATACAACCGGTAGGGAATATACAAAATACAACCGGTGGGGAATATACAAAATACAACCGGTAGGGAATATACGAAATACAACCGGTAGGGAATATACAAAATACAACCTACCAACAAAAACGTACCGTCGAGCGATTGGATGTGGATTTTCATACTTCTCCTAACAAGTTAGCCCGTTTCCGTCTTAGATTGCAAGGGCTAACTTGTAAAGATTAAAAAAAAAACAAAATATATATACCATACTATCATATTTCAGATCGGTGAGGATGAATGGCTGGCGCCGAGCTTGCTGGTGTGAGGCCAGCGCCCCGCGCCCCAGGACCCCTGCTGCTGTCTGCACAAGGAGTGGATCTAAACACCCCCCACCCCCCCACTCCGACGCTCTTTACACCATTCCTAACATTCTTGTGGTTTTGGTGCGCATTCTTGTCGTTCCATTATGTATTCTTGTCGTTTTATTTGACATTCTTGTAATTCCATTTTGTATTCTTGTCGTTTTATTTGATATTCTTGTAATTTCGTTTTGTATTCTTGTCATTTTGTTTGACATTGAATTCTTGTCGTTTTTACAAAACATTATTGTCGTTACATTTTGTATTGATTTTGGTTGTAATACTTGATTATAATTGTGTATTTTTATTTTGAAAATTTATTGTTTTGTCTGTATATAAAATGCTCATACTAAATTAAGTATAGTTTACATTTTTTTCAAGTAAGTATTACATTTTTGTGCATCTATTTCAACGACCTATTTTAAGATTTTACGTCATGTGCAATAAAAGAGGTTATTTACTCTGTGTGTGTCATAAACTTACACTATCTTGAAATTCCTTTATATTTTTTGGCATTCAAAGTATTGAAGGACTTTTTTTGTAAACTAAATTGAGGACATATGAGTCCACAATAGTGGTCGATATCCTTTAGTACAAAACACCGTCCCTAATTCGGACTACGAAGTTATGGAAAGCCCTTCCAATTTTTAGTTTTCCTACCAATTTTTAGTTTACAAGACGTTACATTTTAGGATGCATCTTAACTTATCATCAGCTATGATTGCATCCAAGATATGTAAATGGTATAAAAATACTCCATACCTTTGTAGCGAGTATTTTATCGGTGAACCCGTCTGCGTTGAAGAAGCCGACAGTCAGGGAATGCGGGTTTAATCTACCGTTGTGAGTCATTTAAAAAATCTTTATATTCCTCTATCGCGCGGAGCATGATACTGTGCTCGCCTATTGGCCTTAGTTTACTTTATATTGTTTTACATGTCACGTAACAGATACGATGGGCGACCGGTCGTCCATTTAGGAGTCAAGAGGTTAAAAAATATATTTTTCGTAACATAAACGTTGTAAATCAAAAATTAAATATAATATACCTCTAGATTTTATTTTCACATTAAACAATATGTTTACTAACTTTAAAACTTTTAAAATATTTTTGCTCAGTAATAGGTCGTTGAAATAAATACGCATTATAGTGTAAACACAATTGCTATACCTATATAATATATTAGCACTCTTCAAATCGTTTGAGAAATATGAAAAAAGTGTTGCATTTGTGTTAAAACCAACATTAATTGTGCCATTTAATTTTAATCTAGTCATATAAATTATTATTCGTATAATTATTATTTTTTCTAATTTGTATTAATTTTTTCTAAATTGTATTAATTTTTTCAATTTGCATTCATCTTTCATCTGTCATTTTCGTTTTTGAATTAAATGAATGCATTTAATATATGAATGCTTTGTATAATTAACTGGCATGCGTCATTCCTTAAGAAGCTATAATTATAAAGATTTTGTGTTACGTTTGAAATATTCTAAGCTTGCTTTTGATTATACAAAGTGTTTTTTTTTTATTTTTTTTTAATGTTTATATTTCTATTGATTATGTTTTTGAGCTGTTTTTAAAGATAGATAGGGGGGAAAGCGGCAATATAGGGTTCTGGGTGGTCGTATACACGCTGGACGTCTCTATTGATAGAAAAATTATGTCCTAAAGTTCTGTGTAATCACGGAAATTAGTACATTTTGGACGAACAATGTGAGTCAACTCTATTGAAATATTTATTTCTACCGCTGCTTATGATTGTATGGAGATGCGTATAAATACGTATACATGGTGTTCTGTTTTATCAGCACTGTCTATCTCTTCGAAAGAGAATATGGGGAGTCTTATCTTTGATCTTCTATTCTTTTTGATGTGTTTAAGAAGCTCGTGTAGTCCTAGTCGAACGGAACACCCTGTATATCTATATCTATGAGGTAATTTTTAGAAAATATATATTATTATAGTTATTTAAATGTAATGTAAGTTATTAATAAGTATATAGTGTTAAGTAAATATCAGACACACGCGGGCCAAATACGGTTGCGAAAGTAGTGTGCGAATTTCTTTCTTTTTTGGTTGATTTTTTTATGATAACCAGACGATCTCAGAGTATAGGAAGAAGATGGATGGCTTACGACATACCTTGATATTAAAACCACTTGCTAATGCTGATTATCAATGTATTATATGGGATAACATAACGCGATCCTCGTACAGAGTTGTGGAGTAGCAACAGAGGGAAGCGAGTGAAATGAATAAACAACAATGCACATTCATCAATTGCTGTTCGAACATTTGTTGCTGCTCTCTCAAAAATAATTTGCCTTCACTTTCAATGCCCAAATCTACGAATAGTTTGTATTCTATTTTAGACAACCGATAGTAACCATCATGTGATGGTATAAGAGGCATAACTCGACGAAGACACATATCATTCACAATGTGTTCTGCTCCCACCTAAGTGAACTGTCAGACAGATTTACATTCAAAGAACACAGAAAAAGTAAAATTTGTCCGCGTAACTCTCTTTATTTACCTCATCAATTCAAGGATCATGGGGATTTTGGAATGTTTTGGAATCGATTTGATGGTACGTCAATACTGCATAGACGATGATTGAGTTTATAGAACTCAACGGTTAAGGAACGAACTGAAATTCGAAAAAATCAATCCCGGTTTGTTATAATGTTGTTAATTGGAAAGAAAAAAAAAATATTAGACACGAATAAAACATAGCGAAGTTTTTATGGACGCGTTGAATCCATCTGTCTTTTTCCTTTCGTCTGCGCTGATATGAAACGGTACCAAAACATCTGCAACCCTGCTGTCATATATTAATGAATGTTTCAATACATTTCGAAATGAACAGTTTTATATGAAGCCGCATTTATGATGCCTTCATTCTAAGGTCCAAATTTTCATGTCGTGACATTAATCTAGACACCAAACATATGAGTAGTGTCAGTTGTAAAAAAAATCAGGATGATTGAGAATTGAACGTCAATAATATTTGACGGTGGGCGCCATGATAGCACAAGTCTAGGTTTAAGATTAGTGGAAAAAAATGTAGATTTTTGGAAAAATGTTTAATAGGAAACCTAGAAAATGTAGGCAAGGTCAGATCACGAGTGAGAAGTTTTTTAAGAAAATTTTATATCAGCTGAGAATGCTAGGGGTGTTTAAGACAAATAGTATTTAAAAAAGAAGTATATACGAACGCTATACAAAGAGTTTCTAGTCGTTTTTCTTTTTCAGTTAACTGGACGTCAGACAATGCCAAATTCAGATCTGTAAGTTAAAACTCACGACATATAATGATAACTACTGTTATAAAAAAAAGGTTGTGTCTAAATGTAAACATGGACTTGAAGATCAATATAAAAAAGAACTTTGAGGAAATAATTAAATAAAAATAAAAAATACCGAAACGTAGACGAAAAAAAAAATATTAGAATTATTTATCGGATAAGTGAAAAGAAAAAATATTTATTGCTTAGTGTTTAAGAAGCATTTAATCATTTACTGTAGCTAGATCGTAATAGGGTGTGGGAGTGTGTGCGTATGAATTTCATTTGAAAAAAAAAACTTTTGCTGTTATTTATTTTTACTGATTTCGTTTTGTGAATGTCCCTCGTTAGAGGAGAACTAGTGTTTTAATGGCAACATTAATGAAGTAGTTGTATTCACTACTTGTCTTTTTTGAAACTTTTTAAAATGGGCGCACTATCTTGAGACGTCGCCCATCAATATGATATTTTGTAAAAGATGTATTTTATATATTATATTGACGGTTATTGTTTAATCTGTGGTAGTTTCTTTTCTATTTAGCATTATTGTTTGAGCATGTAGTCAAAAAAACTTGTGAGACATATCGCTAGAGAAAAAAAAAACTATAATAAGGTATTATATATTTAAAATTATATATTATTTCTGCTAAGGGACGAATTGATGTGTCAATTTTTTTCAACCAGTCAATCGAGATGGATTTTTGGCGTGTTTTAAATATTGTATCGATGCAACCATTTGTCATAGAATTTATTACAAAGTTGACATGGATTGATATATAGAATTATTCTGAAATGCATTTAGTCATCATATATTTACTTAAAAACAACGAGAGAAATCAATGAATTCATGTTTAAATGCATTCATTTAATATTTAAAACACGACCAAACGAGGTTGGACCTCTTGAAATTCCAAGTATATATTAAACAAAAAAAAAATGTATGACAAAGCGTTTAGATAGTCAAATTTAGCCGTAGTCAACGTATAATGATGCTAGGTTTCTATGGTTACATGAAGAAAGAATTCATTTCTGCCTATAATCGCTTGAGTAGTTTATAGTGAGCGATACATATTTATCCAGTTAGTTGTGTAAGCGTATCATAGGGACATAGCTTAAGACATGCCGACTGTCTTATTTTATTGGATACGATGTTTACATCCTTGGATCCAACTTCGACGAGTCGTTGCCTTTCTCTTGTTGCTATATACTTCCTTCTAACATAGTTAAGTGCTGCTATATATTTAAGAGTATAATAGGTACGGCTTTTTCGTTTCCGATAGGTGTAACGGCTAAGGTATTTAACATTAACATACATATAAAGAGAAAAACGATGAAAGAATCTACTCCATTATAAGATGGATTATTAATACGTTAGCTAGGTAAAATTGCAAGATTTATTGAAGGATATTATATATACAAAATTATTGTGCAAAGTAATTACATATATCGTTTAGATAGGCTATGAAAATTTTAAGTGTATTTCGAACTTTTTATTTCGATGTTTTGATTTCTCCGATATGATTTTGTGTTTGTCCATTCCATTGAAATTAAGATATAATATATAATTTTAAGTCCCAAGAATAACACCAAATATTTTATAATCCTCGGCGTAAATTTAAAATGTAGAAATTTGGCGATGGTCTAAAACCATTTTCATCTTAAATGAAAAAAAAATCTTAAAATGCCTTATATGTAAAAAAGATGAACATTCTCACTATCGTTGTTTTTAGTTATTATTTTTGTACTCGTAGCATTGTGTTTGAAATGGTATCTTCAGAAAACGTGATGACTTCGTACGACCCGTTGCATAAGTGTGTCCAACATATTTTATTTAATTAACCACGCATTCTACATTATCCATATTCGAAATTACTATTTCCGTAAGAATATAATACAAAAAGTATATATAAACAATAACAATATTTTTAATAATTATCGGTTTTAAATGAATATCGTAAGACTGCTGCACTTTGAATATACCATTTTAAGCACGCAAAGTGCCAAACTATTTTGTTATGAATATATTCATTTTATTCTTCTATAGTGTACCTTTCCGTCTTTCCGAGATAAAGATAACACCAATGATCAGACTTAAGCGAATAATCCTCTAAGAGCGATTCTAAATTGATTTTTTGCAGCCTTGAATTACCATTTTACATATTTGCCAGTAATACATATATTCACGAAATATATGAATGTAATTGAGAATTAATTAGTTTTCATTTCATATTTATTTTTTACATATACTTAGGTAATTATCTGTAAATCTTTTTATTATTCGGTACGTGTATTATATATTATATAAATATTTATAACCGTTTCGAGTAGTTATTAGAGACGAGACAATGTAACAACTGTTACAATATTTTTAATGATTTATTCAAATAATGTTTATTTATGAATTCAGGGCTGTAAAAAAAGTAGACTATAGTGTTCGTGAATAATGTTTACTCAATGTTTTTCAGTTCTTTGAGAATCTAGTAGAGTTTTACCTTTTGTTTTTAGAAGAAGCTAGACTTTTGATGTGTTGTAGAGGAATAAATAAAATACCCAAAGGTCGCGTGCTTAAGAAACCTTGTTTTGGAACACAAAAAATGAATATTTTTTGATAAATGTGTAATAATGGATCCAAATCCATTCGGTGTCACGTACTCGTAGTGTCGTTTCTTTCAATTCTGTGGCAAATGTAGATGTGAGATATTTAAGACGTTGGCTCTTCGTAACGTGTTGATTGGCAGTGGCATAATATACAAAACCTCGTTATATACGATTTTTAACCGACTCCAAAAAGGGGGAGGTTCTCAAGTTGATCAGTATGTTTTTTTTTTACTTTTTTCTTTTTAGCAGCGTTGGGCACTTTTTGGTAGATGGAAATGTTATGGGTTCGCGTCACTGACATGCTCATGACATGCGCACACTCAGTGATCTTTGCGCCTCAGACACTTTATGAAAGGTGTTAACCTCGTGCATTCAGAACATCGTCATAGATCTGACGTATAGTGCTGCATAGGTAGATATATCTTATAAGAGAAATTCAATGGATTAAGTAAAAAGTTTAATATGTACATACGGAGCATTGTTAAAACAATGTTTATAAGTTTTCACTTCTATCAACAGTCTTTATAATAACTACTTTCTTAAAAAGAATATTTGCCATATCTTTCAAATGTGCCCAAAATTCCCGTTTCCCCTCCTGTGTCAAAAATACTGTGTTAGGAGTGGTTACGACAATAGTCCAGCGGGATCAAACTCACGGCTTCTTGGTGTGAAGGTTTTAAAGCTATTGGCTTAATTTAAATATATAAATTAACGACGTATGAATGTATACTGTGGTTGTTTAGTCAAAAATCTTAGTGTTGTGTTTTTTAACTAACCTCATAGACCCATTCGCTCAATCTATCTCGTATCTCGTATATATACGTATCTACTCGTACGTATCATTTACGGTAAAATTATGATTTAGATTTCCAAAAAACTAGGAAACCAAAGTCTATCGATCTTTTGACTAATGAAATTAAATATGTAAATAAAATTGATTTAATTCAGATTACATTTTTTTCAGATTGAACATAAAAATGCAATGTTTTTGTATATTATGCCACAGGTTCTATGTTGTACCTAATTAATAATGGATATCTTTAATGATACTGTATGGATGTACGAAATAAATATTGACATTGAAAAAAAATATGATTTAAATACATTTTAAATTAGATAACTAATTCTTATTTTTACATTTCAATGAATATTTTTAAGACATGAGTAAAATAAATGTGTCATTTACTTTAAATGAATGTTTCAATAAAATTTCATTTGATTTTTGAATAAATGTAAATGTCATTTTTTCTTACAGAAATGAAAGTTGTTAAGTCAAATTTAACAAAAAAAAATTTTTAAAAAACTAGTCCTATAAAGTTCATTATTATTATTAAAAGCAATGTAATTAACATTGAATCGTGTGTAAAATAAAATTTTAAAAGTGTAATATGTCAATATTTATTTTGAACATCAAAAATCACAGCAATAATAATGCAATAGGTGTTGTAGATTTTTGATTTCTCGTACCGCTAGTTTGATGTTTAGAGAGTGTCTTTCATCTCGTTATTTTTTTTTTGTACTGGTAAAAAAGCGTATTTTAAAATCTGTTCAATTTCAAATTTCTTACTCTATGATCGTTTTACGTAATTTATAAGACTCTGAAACTATTCTTCTTTTATGCCTGACTTCAAAAAAAAGGAGGAAATTCTCAATTTTACTGTAGCTGTGTTTTTTTTTTGTAACACATATTCTTTTTCCCTCCTTCTGAGTCGCCTTAATAAAAGTTGAACCGCTTCTGAAAAGTAACTAAGATAGATAGATATATTCTTTATTGCACATAAAAAAACAATATTCATCAAGTAACAAAATAAGTAAGTATAAATATGCACAAAGGCGGTCTTATCGCTAATAGCGATCTCCTCCAGACAACCCGCAATGTAAGAATCAAGTAATAGTAACTTCTTAGTAAACACATAACATTTCCAGGTCTGTTCTGGTGTTCCTTTTTTAGACCCCAATTGTGGAACAATCTCGACATATAGATTGTGATGCCTACACACGGTAAAGCCATTCCAAATGTTCTTTATACATACATACCTATTACATACATACTTTATACATACATAATAATGCTACCGAACTAAAACAATGCGCAATTTGTAGCTCAAATTAATATTATAACAAAATGTCACGACGATTTAAAAATATCTACATGAATACTCATAGACCAACTTGAAGAACAACAAATTAAAATGAATTTTACCGTTAATTCAATTACTCGTAATAAAGTTTCTGATCAAAATAAAAGTCATGTTAAAGGTTTACGAGTTAAAGTCTAGTAAAGCTATCAAATCGTAAATAAGGACACGAATAAAGATATGCGCTAAAGAATAAAAATAATTTAGAAACAACCATGATTAGTAAATCAAAATTTGCAATTGAACAGAATATTTAACGTATTTATATATAGTAAACTATCGCACACTTTTCCCTTTAATATTAAATGATTTTGTGTAGTGTTTCCCCTCCTATTTTCTATTCTACCGTCCATCGATGTTGTCAAGTAGAGATAGACTGGTTGTCACTGATACGATGCTCTGCTTGCGTGGAGTGCATTGTTGGTCATTCGAATCTGAGCTTTAAGACGTTGGAAGCAGGTGCATTTTTAAACAATCATCATCAGCATCACGATCATCAATCTATATATAAATGCCTCACTTTAGGGCAATTCTCCATACAGAGTAATTAAAGGAGGGTAGAGCTTGAATATTATTGAAGACCTCTGAACTGAGCTGAAAACCAATCTAGTTGATTCAACAACAGACCTCAGGAACAACTGTACCTGACAGCCGTGTAGGCATTATACAAGATAAACAATTGAGAATTTAGAGTCACAATATTTAAATGCGAGTTTGCCATTGGTGATAATGATTGACATAACGATGACTATCAAGGGATGATGGCTCAAAGAGTTGTCCAAGGCTCGAGGGAACATCCTTGTATCTCGGAGAGCACGTTTAGTAAGTCCTGATTTTGATAGTTGCCATAACAGAGTTAGCAATTAATAGCCAGAGTAGATATCTTACTACGAGTATGACTGTGTACCCGCACCAGGGTACCCTAACCATGACAATCACTTCGAAAGCTACACGAATAATAAAAGAAAAACAAAACTGGATATGGAAAACGTTTACAATAATATAATTCCATAAACACCAAACTGTATCGTGAGACAAAATTGTCTTACCGCCATCTAGAATCGATCATGTCAAACTTTATACTGTGCAAACATTATTCACAATGATAATTTGTTATACTGATCTAAACACACCAAGTCCTCCAACCCGCATTGGAACCACGTCGTAGTAAGCAATTTAATGATGATGATGATTATGCTGATTCTAATGATCGTGATAATGATCGTGATAATGATGATGATGATGATGATGATTATGATGATGATTATGTACGAAAGACGACTTAAATGAAACTTATATTTGCCGCATTGCCGTACGCAATCGGAGTGTCGTCGGTTGGTGTTGACCTTTATTTTGCTCAGATTTTCAGTTTATTTTTCTACCTTTCGATTATCTTAACGACGTATACAACGCACACGACGATATTTTCCGTAGTTTTCACCGGAGCTTTGTTTTATTTTTTGGTAAAAAAAAAATTGTATGTGATCTTGTGAACTTACTGAGAAAAAAAATGACGACCACGTATGATGTTAGTGATTTTACATGACGATATTTTTCCCCGTTTTTGTATTTTTATTATTGAGATAAAAAAAGAATCTATCCTTACGCGACTTTTACATGATATATATCGTAATGTGATGTTAAGATGTTTGATGATATTTCTATGTTTTGACTGGCCGGTGTCACGGGACATCTACTGAATGGAGACAGCTGGTGAGAGGTTATTGGACCGAGAGCTAGATATCTCACTTTAGGAAGACATGAATTTTGTCAGCCTATTGTAGGTAAGAACGGTAGACAATTATGGAAGGTGGCCGTAGTGGCTTTGGATAAAGATGCTTGGAGGCCATTAGATCAGCTTCCACCTTCACACAGGAAGTAAAATATATAAGTAATTGTAATGGTTTTAACTATTGTACATTATAATAACGAACCTTTTTTTAAGAGCAGTTGGGTTCTTTTGGTTCTTCTCAGTAGAACCTGCCTTTCAAACTGTGCTTGCAAAAGTGCTTGTAAACTAAGTCTACCAAAAGTAAATGAATTTTAATTGTTTTATTTTTAGTTATTAGGTTTAAAATGTGCATATCCTCAATTGTCCTAGTATAAAACGTATTTTTTTTCTGGGATTCCCGTGGCAAGCCTTAACGATCTCTTGAAAAAATATTTACCAGTGTATTTCGAAGGGTTGCCACAAAGCTAGATGACTGGCAATTGGAGACATGATTTACTATATACCGAGAGAAGTATAAATAAAAACATGCGTTATACATAGACGGTTGAAGGTCCTTTGACCTTCTACCCTTCTAAAGCTACCACAGTTCAAACTCCATAATTGGCTAACATACTATGGCTATGTAGGTGAATGGGCTGACAGGCTTTCAACTTTCACACAATGAAGTGTCTGGCTATCGAAGGATATCGGTCTGTGGTCTAAGACAAATTCCGGGACCCAAGAGTGTGGTATATGTCAAAATACGAAACAACCCGTGACAAGCCGGTCTTAGGATAAATTGTTCAAAATTTTCTTTCTTTTTGTATCTTGTTTCGTCCCCCTTTCTTTCCTTGATTATGATTTAAGTCGTTAAATTTAGAAATATAGTGATTTAAATGAAATAGTGAGTTAAAAATGTAATTATAAGTCTTCGCTTGTTGGTTAATTTGAATGTTTTTTATGTTATGTTTTGTGAAAACAATTCTGTTGATGCGTTACTTCGGCGTCCGGGAGAAATTGTTTTGCGTTTTTATTTTTGATCTTCAAAAGTAAATATTTAATTTTTGTATATTCCTGTTACAAATTTTGGTGTAAATTAAACACTATGTTCATTTATTCAAAAAATAAATGAATGTTTTAGTGACTTATTGAAAAATGAATGTTTAATTACATTTAAAAATGAATTAATGTTTTAATGAATGATTTAAAAAATCGTGTTTATTTAAAATTAAAACAGAATAATTTCATAATCTTTTTACTTCGAAAATATTAACTAAACAGAAAAATAAGAGAAATTTTATCTGACATAAAAATGCATTTTCACGATTCATCTTACAAATCTTTAAGGAATATAAAAAATATCGACATTTTTATTTTAATTTTAATAAATTCAATAAAACTGAATAGGCTGTACGGTCAGCGACCTTTGCCGTAGTTGCCTGTGGAGTAAGAGGATGAAATTAAAAAAAAAAACCGAAACAATATTTCCCGCTCGCCGCCATTTGTTGATTTTGACTGTTCTTAATTTAAAAAGTTATCGAAATGAGAATATACTTAGTACATAAAGGATATGTTACTCCGTACCTACCTATAGGTTAAAACTAGTCTATAATATATATAAGTGTAACAATTATAAGGAAAGATAACAACTGAAATAAAGAAGACAGATTGTGTTTTATTTTACACTCCTTGCTCAACGATATTTTATGCTATTAGATATGTTTTAAGTACAAAATCACCGCAAATAGGGATCCGAATTTAACTGAGCCTCAGACCAATAATTGTATAGGACCTGCCTCGCTAGACGTTACTTTTCTGTCAAAGTATATGTATCAACGATCATATATATCATAAGTATTAACGATCTAATGCGATTATAAAAACTGTGTCTATAGAATCGATGTTTCATAGTTGTAATCGTGTTCGTCGGTTAAAGAGCTCAGTAAAAATACCTTTTTGTGTAATTGAATGGTGTAAAAAACGGGCAAAAACTTCTAGCTTAGTATAAGATATGCACCAAATCTAAGCTCGTTTTCTTCAGAAAATGACAGACAATTTTGTTCGTGACTATGAGTGCGATACAGGTGAAAATGAAAAAAATGAAATGAAAAAATGAAAAAAGCACTGAGCGCACATATGCACAATTGTGTTTTACTTAATTATATATTTATGTATATACAGGGTGCTGGGGAGTATTTTCCATAACTCTGGGGTTATATTATTAACCGAAAATAATTAAAAATGTTTAAAGAACATGACTTTGTTTGAGTGTTAAACTAAAATTAATATTTTCGGAGTAAATAATATTTCTTTTGTAAATGGGTCCTAAAATGTGCTTCTTATACGCATCCTTATAATTATGACGTAGCCAAACATTAATATTTTGAAATTTAAGGATAGATAAAGACGTTTAATACATAATTATATAACGATTTATTTATTTTGCTATTATCCCCGAAAATTCGGCGGCGTGCAATTGCACGTTGTAGAGTCAACATCTCCTGAGGATGCTCCGGTTTCGGGGTGAAACGTACGTAGAAAGTATTTTGTCGGACCTGGGTGACGTTGTCGCATGGGTTCGCCGAATTTTCGCGGATAATAGCAAAATAAATAAATCATTATATAATCATGATGAACTTCCGCAAAGTAACGCCTGCTTCTATCCAATGTTTAATACATAGATAGTCGGAATTATTTTAAATACTTTGTATGAAGACATAAAAGTTTTTATTTTTTAGTTAAAAATATATTAGTTATGCAGTTTGGCTCCTATAAGTGGACTCGACAACAACTTGAAGTTATAGGATATCCTCCCGAGCACCCTGTATATAGTTTTTATACTTTCTGAACATTGTGGACAATATTTAGGTATTATTTGTTTAAATAACTTTCGTCGTTTACTATGCGACTAAATGAAATTAAGACAATTAGCCCCTTTTGTCCGCCTCAGTTTCGCCGCGCTAGTGACATATCTAATAGCATAAAATCTTTGTCCTTACTCCTTAAAATATCCCTCTTCCATAGATGTATATCGAGCTATAGACCTGCAGTTTTAACTGTGAAAAATTAACTGTACAATCTAACTTTTCAGTTAAATCGTCCGTGTCTTTTCTTTTACATTAAAATTTTATAGAAAAACATAATAAACAAAAAAAAACATGTTAACATGTTACTAATGGTCATAAGACCAAAGGTAAGTAAAAGAACAACCGTGACAGCCCAGTGGATATGACCTCTGCCTCCGATTTCGGAGGGTGTGGGTTCGAATACGATCCGTAGCATGCACCTGCAACTTTTCAGTTGTGTGCATTTTAAGAAATTAAATATCACGTGTCTCAAACGGTGAAGGAAAACATCATGAGGAAACCTGCATACCAGAGAATTTTCACAATTCTCTGCGTGTGTGAAGTCTGCCAATCCGCATTGGACCAGCGTGGTGGACTATTGGCCTAACCCCTCTCATTCTGAAAGGAGACTCGAGCTCAGCAGTGAGCCGAATATGGGTTGTTAATGATGGACAAAGAAAATAGTAGATAATACATATATTATGTACAAAGGCGGTCTTGTTGCTTATAGCAATATCTGCTAGACAACTTTTGGATAAAGCAATGGGGATGATGACTAGGTTTGAATATATTGATTTTTATAATACATTCGGGTAAATAAGGTCAATGTTAACTAATTTATACATATAAAGTAAAGATTGTCTGGATATTTGCAAAATAAATGAGATTATAAAATTTCAAAATCTATTAAAAATCTTTTATCTTAATTAGATGAAAATTCATACAGTTATAGCTTGCTTTAAATGTGACATTTTTTAATACATGAACTATAAACATAAATGCACAAATAACAAAGATATTAGTAATTTTGTTTCAACGCACATACAAATCTAACGATCATAACATTACCTACGACGTCATAAGTTCGTTCCATTTTGTATGGAGCGTTTTTCAGCGCCGCAAATCTGACCCTTTAAATCCCTGTAGCTCCGAAAGTAATGATCGCAGATATCCTGTTACTTTTACAAAATTGCTTTACTATTAACGTACTCTTAATTTATATACAGTTTAAATAACTGTCATCATCCCTATTCATGTATTAAAATGCGGGATAGTGCAAAAAATACTAACAGAAAATAAATAACTAAATATATAATTTGGCAGACTCAAATCAAACTGTAACCAAAGTAAGACCCTAGAATGGCAGAGAATGACCTTGAGTGGAGTCACGCACTTGTGAACGATGTGTGTAGGGTTGAGGGATCCTTTGACTTATAACAAACACTCCCCTTTTCCGCTCAAGTCACTCTCCCCGCCTATTCCAAGTAACCCTTAAAGAATTACACAACAAGATATGTGGACGGCTCGAACGCCACGAGCATACTGAAGGCGACCGTACGACGAGCGCCTTATATAGCAAGTCGTTCCCGCCAACCGATCGCTACCCCTCTCTAACTCCCCACTGTTTATGGAAACAAGCCGCGCCACCTGACATCAAATCCGTCTCAGATTTCTATTTCCTACACATACTTAATGCCATAGATTTAAGAGTCGGTACAGAGTTTACAAATTTCGCTATAAAAACTACAGACGGACGATTTAACTAAACAGTTTAACTATTCAGTTAAAATTTAACGACTGTAGCGCTGGTAAGGTAGGATAAGAGTATGAAAGAAAAAATATTTTTTACAAAATCATTTATTTGGCAAAAATAAATAAACACTTTGCTTAGGTACGAGTATAATTCTTACATTTTAAAAAATATACACTTTTTGCCTACACTTTCATAACTTAGTTATAATAAATATATTAGGTAGGAACACAGAATAAAGAATATCCAGAATGAGCTTTACAAGCAGCGTGGTGAAGCCGTTGAAACCCATAAACAAACGTCACTCGTCTCCTTGACATCCGCATATACAAACTTTTCTCATAATTGGTATTTCAAAATTTAATACTAACAACAATTACATAAATTAATGTAATAATCAATAATTACTAATAAAAAATACTCCATTTTATTTCTTAAGTTTTTGTGAACAGTTTTTAAAATATTTAAAAACATAAGACGCCATTTTTCTTGAATAATATTGAAAGTTACTGATGCGACGGTTCGTGTCGTACTGACTCGAGAATGTATTCGTTTTTGAATTTTGTATTTGGAGCGGCTGCGACACCGTCGTGTTTCGAACGATCTATCTGCCTATTATTCTTCAATCTGTGACCTAAAGTTATAATATAGGAAATAATTTTTACCAACTTAACAAAAGTATCTTATTAACTAAAATACATAAGTGCTCAAGCCTCAACATTTAGACATGGCGATTTTTGGTAAAAGAATTGGTTAACAAAATTTTACCTCGACAAATCTATACTAATATTATAAAGCTGAAGAGTTTGTTTGTACGCGCTAATCTCAGGAACTACTGGTCCGATTTGAAAAATTCTTTCAGTGTTAGATAGCCCATTCATCGAGGAAGGCTATAGGCTATATATTATCCTCGTATTACTACGGGAACGGGAACCACGCGGCTAAAACCGCGCGGCATCAGCTAGTTTCTTAATAAGCAAAAAACAACAATATACTGTAATAATTGTACAATGCTCAAGTTTCATTTAAAATATCAAAAACTGGGGATTAAATATTTTTAAGCTTTAAGGCAACAAATTAATTATGTATTGATAATTTTTTTAGTAATAACTTCTTATGGGAGGTTAAAACCGCTTCGTAACGTAACGCGTTACGGCGCTACTGTCTAGCTTCCCTTTCTCTCACGTATACAGCAGTTAGCAATACACACACGTCTTTTTTAGCCTCCGAAACAAAAAGAGGGGTGTTATAAGTTTGTCGTGTCTGTCTGTCTGTGGCACCATATCTTCTAAACGGATGAAGATATTTCAATTTAGTTTGTTTTGTATGAAAGGTGATTTATGTGCGAGTGTTCTTAGACATGTTTGATGAAAATCGGTTGAGCCGTTTAAAAGTTGTGGGGGGAAAGTGGGGAAGAACAACCGAATGTCTGCAAATATACTCGAGTGGGGTCTCAAATGAAAGCGCACTGAAAGAGAATATTGATGACTTGATGAATTTATAATTTCATGACATTCGGGATTTTTTTTTAATTTTCAATTTTATTTTTGGCTCACATGGCAAATGTACAACTTAATATTAATGGTTAACAAATTATGACATAAAGATAACAAACTTTTTGGAGTTTATTGGAGTTTACTCCTTAAGAATCGATTTTTTATATATAAGGCGCCCGGTATGAGAAAAATCCGAGGGGTAAAACCAACTGAACTAACGAAAAAGTGTCACGTTTTTGGTGCGCACCTTTAGTGCGCAACTTTCTAATTTAGCTGTGAGTGTATTGAGACGTACATAGGGTATGCTGTATAGGCGACTATACCTATATACTATATGTTATTGGGCTTGTTTGTTTAATGATTATATCATTGTAAGAGTAAAATATATAATGTGAAGTATATTATAAAGTCTATTAGTTATTTTACAATTCTATACATTTAGTCTTCTTTAACATAAGTATTACTAAAGCCCTACTCGATGTGCACTTTTTACCAACAAAAAAAAGTGTGTATGTTAAAAAAAACAAAAAGTTAGCTCGAAGCACGTCTCAATACTCGCGCCTTATAAGTGAAAGGTGCGCAACCGAGGTGCAGCAGGCCGCGGCGTGCGCACCCGCCTACAGCGTGCACATGGGTGCGATGTGCAAGTTGTTGGCGGCACAGCGCACGGTGAAAGGTGCACATGCATGCACAGCGCACAAAAAACGTAACGCATGTCATTTCATAACTTATTGGAGTTTACTCCTTAACAATCGATTTTTCATTTATACCCCTCGGTACGTTTTTTGTGCGCAACCTATTCTGCGCACCTTTCACCGTACGTAGCCGCCATAGCGTGCACATGCCTAGCGCGTCCGCACGCACGTGCACGCTGTTGGCGGGCGCGCACGCAGCGCTGCACCTCGCTTGCGCACCTTTCACTTTTCAGGCGTTGCTATTGAAAAGAGTAAACTCCATCCGTGCGTCGGAGCTGACACACTTTTTTTTTTTATTCTTTACAAGTTAGCCCTTGACTACAATCTCTCCTGATGGTAAGTGATGAAGCAATCTAAGAGAGAAACGGGCTAACTTGTTAGGAGGAGGATGAAAATCCACACCCCTTTCGGTTTCTACACGACATCGTACCGGAACGCTAAATCGCTTGGCGGTACGTCTTTGTCGGTAGGGCGGTAACTAGCCACGGCCAAAGCCTCCCACCAGCCAGACCTGGACCAATTAAGAAAACCTCAACCGGCCCAGCCGGGGATCGAACCCAGGACCTCCGTCTTGTAAATCCACCGCGCATACCACTGCGCCACGGAGGTCGTCAAACTAACTATGTAATAAAATATAATTATAGTCCATTTTTTAAAGCATTATAAACAAAGTCTGTAGCCATGTGACATATTTCTCTTTCTACAATCGCAAACGCTTCGATAATTAAACAATCTATGGGAATGACATTCGTTATCGATAGATTAAGTGATCAAGTTATCCATCGGATCTATCATTTCTATCATCATCATATCAGCCGATGGAGTCCACTGCAGGACATAGGCCTTTTGTAGACACTTCCAAACATCACGATACTGAGCCGCCTGCATCCAGCGAATGTCTGCGACTCGCTTGATGTCGTCAGTCCACCTGGTGGGGGGTCGACCGACACTGCGCTTTCTAGTGCGGGGTCGCCATTCACTTTGGGACCCCAACGTCCATCGGCTCTTCGAACTATGTGCCCCGCCCATTGCCACTTCAGCTTCGCAACTCGTGGAGCTATGTCGGTGACTTTGATTCTTCTGCGGATCTCCTCATTTCTGATTCGATCACGCAGAGATACTCCTAACATAGATCGTTCCATCGCCCGCTGAGCGACTCCCATACGTTATTTAATATTCGAATCGTCAGCGTTTGTAGAAAGAGAAACGTGCGACATGGCTAGAGACTCTAATATCTAATGACCAAACAATTTTATGACAATTTTTGTTCATCAGTCAAAAATGACAAATTCTTTTACAGTAATACTTCATTCACCTTATGATGTAAACAAAACAGAAGTATACACAGAAGAGTCAATATCACCAGAAGCAGTTATGCTTCGCTCTGTAAGCTGCATCTTCCTTCTGTAGCTGCACTCTCGCTTCTACATCTACTTTGGCTGGTGGGAGGCTTCGGCCGTGGCTAGTTATCACCCTACCGTCAAAGACGTACCGCCAAGCGATTCAGCGTTCCGGTACGATGTCGTGTAGAAACCAAAAGGGGTGTGGATTTTCATAACTGCTCCTCCTCTCTAACTCCTCCTAACAAATTAGCCCGCTGCCATCTTAGATTGCTTCATCACTTACCATCAGGTGAGATTGTAGTCAAGGGCTAACTTGTAAAGAATAAAAAAACTCATATCTACTACTATAATCAAGAGGATTCATTGTGTCTACTTATAAACAAAATCTAAAGTAATATTTATAATATAAAGAGCTAATATTTGATTTTTTGTTCGTTTATTTGTTACAGTTTAACACAAAAACTACCGATTTTAAAAATTGTTTCACCTGCAGAAATCTATATCTTCAGTGAGTAACATAAGAACTACCGCGGGGCGTCACCTAGTTTTTTTTTTTTATTATTTACAAGTTAACCTTTGATTACTATCTTGTTGAAGTAGTTAGAGAGGAGGAGCAATTATGCAAACTTGTTGAAGGAGTTAGAGAGGAGGAGCAATTATGCAAACTTGTTGAAGGAGTTAGAGAGGAGGAGCAATTATGCAAACTTGTTGAAGGAGTTAGAGAGGAGGAGCAATTATGCAAACTTGTTGAAGAAGTTAGAGAGGAGGAGCAATTATGAAAATCCCATTTTCTACACGGCATCGTAGGTAGGGTAGTAACTAGCTACGGCTGAAGCCTCCCACCAAAATAAAGTCAATAAAAAATATTATGAACTCCCCAAGCTATGGGCTGGGCTGGCAAGCTCTACGTAAGCCTTCCCTATTTAAAAACTTTATGCACACCACTGCCTATAAGGACAGAGTCCTGCAGGCTGTTACAAAAAGCCTTATAACAGGACTCCGTCATCGAAAGCCTCAGACTAATTACATAAGGACCAGTCGTCATCATCAACCCACATTCGGCTCACTGCTGAGCTCGAGTCTCCCCTCAGAATGACAGGGTTAGGCCAATAGTCCACGCTAGCCCAATGCGATTTGGCAGACTTTACACACGCAGAGAATTAAGAAAATTCTCTGGTGTGCAGGTTTGCTCACGATGTTTTCCTTCACCGTTTGAGACACGTGATATTTAATTTTTCAAAATGCGCACAACTGACAAGTTGGAGGTGCATGCCCCGGACCGGATTCGAACCCACACCCTCCGGAATCGGAGGCAGAGGTCATATCCACTGGGCTATCACGGCCAATAAACGGCAGAAGTGAATTACATATAACCAATGTCAAACAAAGGTCAGGACCTTGAGCAGTGCCAGAAGCTTGTGACTCCGGGTGCAGGTTTAAGGGATACTTTCCGATATGCCAACACTCACTATTCACTGCTCATGTCACTCTACCCGCCTATCTCAAGTAACCAATTACACAACAAGAATGTGGACGGCGAACGCCACGAGAATACTGCAGCCGACCGTACGGCGAGCGCCTTATTTGTTAACGCCTGAACGCTGCCCCTCTCTAACTCCCTACTCTTTACTGATACAAGTCGCGCCACGAAGTGTAGACACGAGCCAACACGAGATCGAGCGACGTCATATCCGTCCCAGACTACTATTTCCTACAGTATTTAACTTATACTAAACTAGAAGTTTTTTTACCCGTTTTTTATACCATTCAACTACACAAAAAGGTATTTTTACAGAGCTCTGTAACCGACGAACACGATTACAACTGTGAAACATCGACATTATAGAGACAGTTTGTATAATAGCATTAGATCATTGATCACATACTTTGACAGAAAAGTAACTAGCAAGGTCCTCATCTAATTAGTCTGAGGCTTGTGATTAAACAAAGAAGTATTCACAGAAGTATGAGCCGGTATCAGCAGAAGCAATAGTCTTTATGCTTCGCTCTGTACGCTGCGTCTTCCTTCTGTAGCTGCACCCTCGCTTCTTCCACTCCCTTCATCACTCTCATGTCTGCTACGCAGTCGTCCACTATCTTCTGGAAGAGTTCATCTGAAAATTCATAATAGAGATAGTGAGAGTTTTTTTCAATTATAATTTACACACTCTCTATTAGCTTCACTGGTAACTATGTATGTAAGAAAATCTTGGAATCTTAATTTGTAACTATGTATGTAAGAAAATCTTGGAATCTTAATTTGTAACTATGTATGTAAGAAAATCTTGGAATCTTAATTTGTAACTATGTACGTAAGAAAATCTAGGAATCTTAATTTGTAACTATGTATGTAAGAAAATCTTGGAATCTTAATTTGTAACTATGTATGTAAGAAAATCTTGGAATCTTAATTTGTAACTATGTATGTAAGAAAATCTTGGAATCTTAATTTGTAACTATGTATGTAAGAAAATCTTGGAATCTTAATTTGTAACTATGTATGTAAGAAAATCTTGGAATCTTAATTTGTAACTATGTATGTAAGAAAATCTAGGAATCTTAATTTGTAACTATGTATGTAAGAAAATCTTGGAATCTTAATTTGTAACTATGTATGTAAGAAAATCTTGGAATCTTAATTTGTAACTATGTATGTAAGAAAATCTTGGAATCTTAATTTGTAACTATGTATGTAAGAAAATCTTGGAATCTTAATTTGTAACTATGTATGTAAGAAAATCTTGGAATCTTAATTTGTAACTATGTATGTAAGAAAATCTAGGAATCTTAATTTGTAACTATGTATGTTAGAAAATCTTGGAATCTAATGTATCTAAAATAACAATACATGACTAGCTAACAAACGTCATTGTAAATCCAATATGGCGGCCTCAAGATGGCGGACTGTCTGTTTGAAATCCACCCCCAAGATATGGATATCAAATGATAGGGTTTGCTGTCAGGAATATAAAAAAAATAGTCACGTGACTTGAATCCGGTATTTGTATTTTTTAGTGCGTGCTAAAGCGTGTTTTTTAGTTTTTTTTTAACTATTTAAAGTTATTAATTAAAAGAATGCTAATAGGGTAGTTGACACATATCAAATACTTTTGTCATATTTTTATTGATTAACCGACTTCAAGAAAAGGAGGTTCTCAATTCTACGCGTGTGATATGTTTTTTTCCCCTTATTTTATATTTTTTTTTAATTTTTTTTCTTTAATTTTTTTATTTTAATTTTTTTTTGAATTTTTTTTACTGAGAAGCATACCCAAAAAAAATATTTTTTCAAATCGGTTCAGGTGTCTTCGAGTAATCGATAAATTAATAATATCTGCATAAACCATCCAATTTAATCTAAACAATATTAATTTCGTATAGTATAGTACAATTGGGGACCGAAATATATCGATATTTATTAATAAAAGTTAAGGATTTCTTATAAAACTAAATTATAAAATCATGTATTTTTTCAAATTTTCCAAACGTTAAAAACGCTGTCGTCCACTTTGTGACATCACAATGTAACTTGATTCTGACAGGAGACTCGAACTCACTTGACCGAAGGGGGTGTGGATTTCATCCTCCTCCTAACAAGTAAGCCCGATTCCATCTTAGATTGCATCATCACTTACCATCAGGTGAGATTGTAGTCAAGGGCTAACTTGTAAAGAATAAAAAAAAAAAAACATCAGTGAGCAGAATATGGGTTGATATTGATGGGTCCTTCGGTGTAGGTACCCTCTGGACGGCAATGCTGATAATGAGTGTAAATTGTCTTACCAACATTCTCCCCCGTCTTGCTAGAAGTGAGGAAGTGTCCCCGCAGACCCTGAGAGTAAGTGGCCACTATCTCTTCGTCTACTTCCCTCTGTGCTGCACCACTGTCTAGAAGATCCTTCTTAGTACAGCAGAGGTACACCTTGCAATCCTGTGAATATTAATTAATACAAATTTTAATTTAGTTTTTTATTCTTTACAAGTTAGCCCTCGACTACAATCTCACTTGTTAGGAGGAGGATGAAAATCCACACACCTTTCAGTTTCTACACGATATCGTACCGAAACGCTTAGTCGCTTTGTGGTACGCCTTTGTCGGTAGGGTGGTAACTAGCCACGGCCGAAGTCTCCCCCCAGCCAGACCTCGAGCAATTTAGAAAACCTCAATCAAACCTGCTGGGGATCGAACCCAGGACCTCCATCTTCATCTGCGTAAGATCTACTCTACTTATGACGCCCATAATACGTACTATTATCGCGAAATGCGGCCAACTTTCAAAAACAAAACAAACTGTCACCATGCTATCTGAAAAGCACTTTATCGGTGATGATGAATGTTTCATACCTCTTCAACAGTGCGGAGTTCCTGTAACCAATGCCTCAAACGAGTCCACGAGGCCTGGGACGAGGCCTCGTAGCAAATTATAGCTGCATGTGCCCCTCTGTAGTACATTCTCGTCATTGCCTCGTACCTGGAAATGAAGTGATATTAATAGTTTATTTTCAGATACTACTTTATCTATACATATTATGTTTGACTGTGTGCCTTTTTTTTAAAAAAAAGCTATACACAATATAGACATATATATGATTGACAAGGAATTCCTTAACCCTACATCCAGATCACAAGTCCTGGACTTTGCTCTGAATTTTTCTCTCTACGATGTGTGGCGAACGAACTCTTTCGTTCACCCACTTTAAGTTAGGCCATCTACATTCATATTCCAGATTCATTTCATATTTGAAATGAAAGAAAGAAGCCAAAGAATGTCTATACAACAAACAAACTGATTGGTCAGCATTCAGAAAATATATTGATACTAATCTATCGCTAAAAGTTTCGCTCAAAACGAATGACGACATTGATGAAGCAGCAGAAACCATAACAAACATGATACAAACTGCAGCATGGATTTCTACACCGGATATAAGATACACGCCAGGTAGTAACAACTTACCCATGGATATCAAAAATAAGGTACTAGAGAAAAGGAGGCTCAGAAGAGTTTGGCATACTAGCTTCTTTTAGTTTGGCATACTTCAAAGCTAGAGTGAATAGGCATCTTCTAGGTAAGCGCGCTCCAACTTAGACTGCATTAATGCTTACCATCAGGCTTAATTGTAGTCAAGCGCTGGCCTATATTGCATAAAAAAAAAAAAAAAAAAATACTAGTCGTCATCCGTTGGACAAAAAGGCGCTAAACCTGGCAGCAGCGGAACTTACATCCTATTTAAAAGACGTAGAAAATGACACATTGAAACATAAACTGATTAATCTGTCTGCTTCGAAAAACAATGAATATTCATTGTATAGAGCCGTAAAGACTAACAAAGCTTCGCCTGTAACCATAAAACACCCACTAAAACTAGATAATGGTACTTGGGCCAGGAAAGATAATGAACGTGCGGAAGCCTTTGCCAAGTTTCTAAGTGAAGTTTTTACTTCAAATAACGGCGACCCAGACACTGATAGAGAAGTCGCAGATTTTCTGGATAGCGACCTTCAACTAAGCTTACCAATAAAAAGCTGCACCCCCAGAGAGGTCTGGAGAGTAATAAAAGAACTTGAACTTCACAAAGCTCCAGGATTCTGTTTAATAACGGCAGAGGTCTTACTACAACTTCCAAGAAAAGCGATTGTCTTTGTGACTCAGCTTTTTAATGGCATCTTGAGAACATCCCACTACCCGTCTATTTGGAAAATTTCGGAAATTATTATGATTTCGAAACCTGGGAAGCCACCGCATCTAGTCACATCTTATAGACCAATAAGCCTACTACCAACATTGTCCAAGGTATTTGAAAAAATAACTCTGTCCAGACTCAAAACCATTCTTCATGAAAGGGAAATTATTCCCCAGCATCAATTTGGATTCCGAAGCCGACACTCCACTGTGGAACAGGTACACAGAATAGTCAAACAAATTAGAGAAGCCCTAGAAAGTAAACAATATTGCTCTGCTGTTTTTTTGGATGTTCAACAGGCTTTTGATAAGGTCTGGCACAATGGATTGCTCTTTAAAGCCAAACATTGCCTCCCACACAACTTCTTCATGTTACTGAAGTCATATGTCAATCAAAGAATATTTCGAGTGAAAATCAATGACGCGTATTCGAACTTCCATGACATTCAAGCAGGTGTTCCCCAGGGTTCCGTTTTGGGTCCCACACTCTATTTATTATACACTGCAGATATTCCTATCTCAAACAGCGTACTCACCGCTATATTTGCTGATGATACAGCTGTATTGTGTAATAACAAAGACGCAAACATGGCTTCAAATATTCTACAAGTACACCTGAACAAGATAAATTCATGGATGATTAAATGGCGTATCAAAGCTAGTTCCACGAAGTCAACACATGTGACATTTACCTTGCGAATGGACGAATGTACTCCTGTTAAACTGGGACTTGATATTCCCCCATAGTGACACCGCAAAATATCTTGGGATACACCTAGACAAAAAACAAACATGGAGAACGCATATAGTAAAAAAACGCGATGAACTAAATCAAACCTTCAGAAAATTTAACTGGCTTATGGGAAGGCATTCGAATGTCTCACTCAGTAATAAATTGCTCATTTATAAAACAGTAATAAAACCAGTGTGGACCTACGGCATTGAACTGTGGGGCACAGCCAAAAACTCAAACTTGGAAATACTACAAAGATTTCAGAATAAAGTTTTAAAAACCATCACAAATGCTCCATGGTTCACTAAGATATCGGAACTACATGAGTATCTTATCATAAAAACAGTAAAAGAAGAGGTTGAACTCAGATCAATGTGCTATAAAAATCGCATAAACACCCATGAAAATAAACTTGCTACTGCCCTCGGTCATCCAATAGATGTTAGAAGGCTAAAGCGCGCCTACATATGGGATCTCCTGTAAAAAAAAAAAAAAAATCAAAATAATAAGAATGTACAAATGTACAAATGAAATACAAAAAGTTAACAAATAAAATAAATTAGCATGGCCTTCAATGGAAGGTCAGCTACACATGCCATGTAGTACCCACAAGCAATTTGCTTAAAGCTGTTGCAGCTGATTGCACAATAGTAATGAATTTAAAAAAAAAAATTTCATATTTAGAATTCCCTCAACCACACATGTGTGGATATATTGTTTCACCCATTCATTACATCTTTACCGTTTCTCCATTCCACACCGCATCATCACTTTGATAGTCCTTTCATTTTATATCCATATACAATTGTTATAATAAGTAAAGCGAATATACCAATCAACATCGTCGTCTTCATATCTACATACTAATATCAAACCTCGATGGACCCGGCACGGTGAAACCATGGATTGCTTAGCAATCCATGGTTTCACCGTGACACTCATAATCTAACTAACTTTAACTCAAAACTATAGAACAGATTTTCACATGTTTTTACCAATACCAGAAATAGCCAAATGCTTTTGTTAATTTGAGTATTCTCGGCAAATAAAATAAATAAAAATAAAAAGAATAGATAGAATGATTTGTGTGGAAGGTTAAGGTAAAATTTGTTAAGATTTTGTGTAAATTGGAACAATATTATTGTCCAAATCAATATTTGTACAATAATATTATTCATATAATAGATTAATATTTATTTGTTTACTGACGCCGCACGGTTTCACCCATGTGGTTCCCATTCCCATAGGAATGTGGGGATAATATATAGCCTATAGCCTTCCTCGATAAATGGGCTATCTAACACTGAAAGAATTTTTCAAATCAGACCAGTAGTTTCTGTGATTAGCACGTTCAAGCAAACAAACAAATTTCTTCAGCCGACCACCTGTATATATATAATGCATGTATCTGCAAATAAATAAATTGATTGATTGATAATAATAATATAGATTCATATTTACCAACCTTTCACTGCCTGCAGTATCCCATATGCCTACATTGAAGTCTTTCCCGTTAGACTGCATGCGCTTAGCACAAAAAGCTGCACCAATTGTCTGAAAAATATGGAGCTATTATATATACTCGAAATTTACTTAGATGACTTTTTTACACAACAATAATGGCCGACTATGAATCAAAGACAATCAGTAGGGTTGAGAAGTTAACGGCGGGCATCGGAACGATATCAAGTAGGTATCGTTATAACTGAAATACCTAAACTAAAACATCCGTTACTATACAACGTTATCTTAAAAGGGAACGTATAGTAACGTTTGTCGGTTGTGTGCATTTTAAGAAATTAAATATCACGTGTCACAAACGGTGAACGGTGCACGGTTTATGCCTATGGGTACGCGTGGTTAAGAAATGGGGTAATCTTTTTTTATTATTATTATAAATATACTTAAACAATACACATCACTATCTAGCCCCAAAGTAAGCATACAGAGTAGCTTGTGTTATGGGTGCTAAGATAGTTGATATTATAGTATTAATATACAATTATATACTACATATAAATACTTATATACACTCATGTTCATCACACAAATATTTTCCAGTTGTGGGAATCGAACCCACAGCCGTGGATGCAAAAAGCAGGGTCACTACCCACTGCGCCACGCGGCCGTCTCTTTCTTTAATCTTTTGGGGACGTACTAACGTCCAAGATTTGCTTATACTTCAAAAAAGTGTGCACGTATCCACGTACATACTGGGTGTAAGGGACATGATACCGAAAACTGCGTGAAGAGGTTAAATTTAGTTTCCACAACGATATTTTAAATAACAATTACGTGGGAAATGAGAAAATTCAGATTTTGAAAATTTTGAGCACGCAATGTACAGCGAACAATGCGATAACAACGCTCCGCAATCTACTGTGTACGTACGAGTAGGTACGTACGCATCGACAGCAAATCGGCTGGCTACACTTACCTATCTAATACCTATTTTTTATACTTTACAAGTTTTTAACTAGTTACAGGTAATTAACTTACTTCAGGTTGTTTCTCGTTTACGAGACGTTCTGTCGTCATAGTAGGTACAATATTCATGAGTACTGAATTGATTTGATCTAAGCATTTCAAGACTTCTCAGTCAACACACACAAACACACACAATACAAACGACACAATTGTATGAGTATTCGTTACAGAAAATCACTACTAACATAACATAGAACATACACAAAGGTTTTTGAATTTTGGTTTGTTTGTCAACAGACCGCCGAACACGAACTAAAGAAAAAATAGCGTAGCGTCTAGCGAAAGGACCTAGTTTCAATATTTTGAAAATACCTATTAACCACGCCACGCGGCTTAGGTTAGAGAGAGATAGCAATTATTTTCCTCGGCACCGGCGGCGGTCGGCAATACAACGTCGCGCAGTTTGTTTGTGACTTTGTATAGATAGATACCTATTAGTCGTGACCTGCCTATTTGACCTCTTGGAAAACAGCTGATCGCGCGCATTTTGCAAATTAAATTTACATTGCTAGTTTTTGTTAAAATCTTGATTTGACGATTTTTATTAAAAATCGTATTGAGATAATGTTATCCATACCAGTGTTTGAATAATGCTACTATTCGTAAGATATCTTTTACGCTATAGAATAACGTGAGCATATGTATTGTATAACATTTTTATTAAAAAACTATTTTTTAAAATAAAATGATTATAAAATATTTCATTTTCCCATCTTTAAACTAACAACATATCAATTATTAAAGAATCATTCATTATCATTTATCGATAAGTTAACGCTCGATGTTATTTACCCATCCTTACTTTTCATAGACAATCTAGCGTTACGAAATGTCAAATTGCCGTAATCGTAGTTAAGCTGTGCAAATTAATCTCGTTGTGATTTTGTTTTTCAGAAAATAAATGTGAATAAATCGTAAATTCGGTGTAGTTTTTGGTGTAATTCGTACTGTACGCGTATAATAAAGGATTTAGACACTTTGTTCTTTAGAAATTACGTATAACGTAAGTGAAATATGTGATTTTAGTGACAAGACGGGTTTGTTTTGGTGATTAGACTTCTAAGAAAATTTTTGGTATATGTATAATATTTTTTTTTCTGAGAAAAATATTATGACACTGAAAACATGCCAAAATAATCTAGAAAGAAGCTTCATATAAAAAAACAAGACAAAGTCAGACTCTCTACTATCGGAAGCAAGACCAAGGTCAGAGATGTGGCAGTAACAATTAAGAAGCTTAAGTGGAAGTGGACAGGACACTTCATGCGCGATAAAAGGCGATAAGTGGACCAGGGATGTGACAGAGTGGTATCCTAGGGTAGGAAAAAGGAAAAGAGGTCGTCCCTGCCAAAGATGGGAGGATGACCTCAGACAGACAGCAGGAGACACATGGAGAAGGAAAGCAAGAGATAGAGAACTATGGAAGTGTCTGAAGGAGGCCTATGCCCGAGGGCAAGCTGAAGAAAAGAATCAGTGTCAATGATATATTACAATAATATTATGTATATAAAATTCAGTAAATAAAGGCTTTTATTATTATTATTATTATTATTATTATTATTATTATTATATATGTATAACATAGAAAAAAAGGTGAAGGAAAAACATTGTGAGGAAACCTGCATACCTGACAATTTTCTTAATTCTCTGCATGTGTGAAGTCTGCCAATCTGCATTGGGCCAGCGTGGTGGACTATTGGCCTAACCCCTCTCATTCTAAGAGGAGACTTGTACTTAACAGAGAGCCGATTATGGGTTATTCATGATGATGATGAATATATAAGTTAAGGTTCCAGGATAAAATCCAGGACATTATCAATGAAAGCCAGGTCAAGAGTAAAAGACAAATTTATATGAATAGAATGATCAGAAAGGAAGAGTATTTATTGCATTTCATGTTAAACATATATGGATAGTTAGTCTCAAAGTAAAATTGTTACTACCAAATTTGATTAAGAATACATTATAAATTGTAATGTATATTCTAAGGTAGGTTGATATTAATAATACATTTATCTGATTTCTGAAAACTCTATTAAAAAGATTACTCATAGAATATCCTACATTTATATGATTCTTGAATACTTCAATACAAAAATTACTCATAGAATATCAATTAACTATAAGTATATATCAGACAAAGATCCACCCACATAAGTCACAAAGGGTAACTGCGCGGAATTTATGAAAAAAGCAACTTTTTTTAGTACCTATTTAACAGACAAAGATCGTCAATGTATTCAGCCTAAAAATATAATAATTATAAAAATTCTACTCACGTTTTGGTAAGGAGTGCCTGAATTAAATCTACAGTTAACGAAACGCAAAACCAAGCTCGTTTTACCGACATGTTCACTTCCTAAAAGTACGATTTTAAAATCACATCGACTCATTTTTATTATGCTGTGATTTCTTTACACATGCTTATCAATAATTAAATGCACTTATGTTATCTTTGCAATGCGTTAACACATTAAACATTTGTTAGTTCAAAGTTGAATCGCTTGCTATTTTTTGAACAATGTTTTCGACTTTTGTCTTTCGTTTATTCGTTTCGTTTTGTATTTTATTTATTTTTGTATCTGTCATGTCAAGTGTCAATCACGAATTAAAGCTGTCAAGTGTCAACTGTCAAGCCAGAGCCACAGATTATACTATAGCTGCCTGAAATTATTACCACTGCGTCCGGTAACTGAGGTAGTAAACTCAATCAAAATTAATTTGCTTTTATGTTTCTGTGTTTAATATAAAATAAAATGGTTTTATTTTCAAAATATCTCATTATAAATCTATTTTATTTAACTTAGTTAATTATCGTTATTTTGGACTTCGGAACGAAATGCTCTTGGGTGTTGCCAGTATGAATTTTGCTTTACTTATTTTACTACTGAACCAAAAAGTATTTATTCTAAAATAATTATTTTTAAGATTTTTAACTTTAGATAAAATCATTAATTCCAAAAGTTTCTTAACAAAATTCGCATCTATATTATAAAATGTACTTATAACAAAAATGTGTATATCTTATGAATATAAACAATAAATAAGTGTGTATTTTTGTTTGCCCAGTCTAGATATCCAAATATTGTTTTTTTTATAATGACCCAATACATTTTTTTTCTCATTTATTTATTTTTACTGTTTATAATTTTTAACAATGTACAAACGCTATCAAACTATGCATACAATACTCCATAAAATATTATTATCTAGAAAATAATATAAAATCCTTATAAGTTTTATTTGCCCTTGCTTGTCGACCTCTTGCTGTAATTTGAATTAAAAGATCATCATGAAAAGTGACAATCAATACGTTTTCATCAAAATCTGTGAATTGTCTTGCACCATAAAAATGAACAAAAAATAAAAAAAGTTTGTATGTAGGTTGAAAGCATCCGATCAGTTATGTTATTTAGAGCAACGTTTTTACAGTAAGCTCTTTACTGCGTTCAAGTCAATGAGGTCACCGTACTTACTTACTGAGACACCTACCTGCCCTACACAGTACTTACACACCTGTCTCATAAATATCTTCTATAGACTTACCCGCGTAATTCCAGTTCCTATTGGAATACGGGGATAGTATCCTATTAATCTATGCAGGGATAAAATATAGCCTATGATGTTATTTGGTGAAGATGTAGTTGTCTAATGGTGACAGAATTTTGAGAACCAGACAGTTTTTGAGTGAAATTGTAACAAACAAGTAATCAAATTAAATCTTTATAATATTAATTTTTAAAGTATTAAATTAAGACAATTAGCCACTTTGGTTCGACTCAGTTTCGACGCGCTAGTGACATATCTAAAGTATAAAATCTTTGCACGGAGTAGGTAACTGCAAAATAGAATCAGAAATGAGTAGGTAGGCAACCACGTACTCGTACCTCAAAAGTCACAAAGTTGAAATAGTAATAAGTGTGGCACGTAGTTCGAACTTCGAAGAGTCGATGATCGTCGATGTCCTAAAGTGCCGGAAGGGCGACCCCGCACCAAAAAGACCCCCTATCCCTCAGGTGGATAGATGAAATCAAGCGGGTTAAAGGGAGCCGCTGTATGCAGATGACTCAAGACAGTGACATTTGAAAGTCCTTCCCTCGTGGAAGGCCTATAGCCCTATCCAGCAGTAGACGTTAGTAACGTTTTGAAAACATTTTGCTCGATTCTAGATTCAGATGGTAATAGTTTTTATCCAATTTTTTTTTTTTTGGTCTTTATCCACCCAACCTTTATTACAATTAAGCATCAAGTAAACGGTTGATTAGAATCGTAGACAGGATAACTTGCCAGAATGATAAGTCGCACCGGACGCATTTAGAAATAAATAATTTTTCTAAAGATAGTAATATTTCTTTTTTTTTAAATAGAAATATTTCCATACACTTCTAATTGTAATGTGGCTAGAACTCACCCTTATTTATTAGAAAAAGGGTGTTCTGAAACAAATTAGTCTTCTATAATAATAAAAATGTAATTTCATTAGAATCGCTTGCAAAAAATTTTCTTGTCAAGTAATTTTCTTATTACTTTTACTGATTACTTTATTTTCCATTGTGAGTGCTTGTACATCAGTATAAAGCACTCAACAATAGTGTTTGACCTCCCCCACTCTTTTGTAAAATATCGATTGTGGGAGGGACAATAGATAACTGCGATATTCAAAATAGAAATCTACGGTTATATTAATAGAGTTGACTATTAAATGATTAATTGGACTGAGTACGATCGATTTTTGTTTGCAACAACAATAGATGTTGTTTGGAGGGTCGATAACGAGATATCTATTCATATACTAAAAATGTACACCCGCTGTGTCTGTACATTTAGTATTAAAAAACTTAATTATAGTCATATTAGTAAGTTCAAAAAAATATTTTTAGAATTTTCGTCCGTTTGTTCTTTAATCTTCTTAAAGTTTATTTGTGTACGCTAAACTCAGGAACCTGCTGAACTAATTTGATTACAGTTTTAATTGATGCATGATACCTAATTTCAGGCATTGTTTGTATTTTTTTTTTGTTGAAATCGGTACACAAACCGAAAATTTAGGGTAGGGTAGGGGTAGTTGAAAGTTTACATCAAATTTCACGCGGACGAAGTCGTGGGCGTCTGCTAGTGTTTAATAAAAATTGTTAAACTGTTAGATAGAGTGCTTATATTTTATCTATACAAACAAAGTCTTCCACCCTATCTATTTGTCTGTTTTTATGTTCGCAATAAACTCAAAGACAACAGAACGGATTTTCCGGAACGGGGCTGATAATGTAGCTTTCCATTGGTGAAATATTTATTTAAATCGGTCCAGAAGCTGCAAAACCTGTTCGATGCTAGCAAATGAACAAATCTTTCCTATTATTTATTATTATATTCTTATAATAAAAAATATTAGTAGAATAGGTACCATACGAAAGTGATTTTAATAAATTCATTTATAATTGCATGCTAACTCGAGTATGGATAATTACATGATTAGCAGATTATTAGGAAAACAAAAAAGATCGAAAAATTAAATTCGAAGAATCCTAAAAGAACCTTTTTAGGTTACCAAAGCAGCAATAGTCGTATAGGTTTATGAGCAGTAAGAATTTCTAAAAATAGAATTCAGCTTCCATGGCTTTTTATTGCCTTTCCTCAAGGATTTACCTACTAGAAATTTCTACCTATTATTTCAACATAATCCATGAACATTATTAAAACTGATAATATAAAGTTATATCACAATATATTTAAATATTCAATCCAAATTAGATATACTCGAGTAATTTTACGCAAAAAAAATTGTTAATATTGCACAACGAAATAACAATAAAGAATTTTGTAATACAAGCAAACAGTAAAATTACAAGAAAACAAGAAAATAATAAACGTCCAAGGTGAAGCCACATAAATGAGCGCCTCGCACGAGTTGATAACACGGGCTGCTTATCAAGTTGAAGTAATAATACAAGCCGAGTGCCAACTCAGCACTCGACCTACCTATAACTACAATTTTTCTACACTGCTTCCTTTGAATGCTCGACTCGTCCCACACCCATCGTAATGTTGCAGGTTAAATACAAAAAGTCTATTTATTTAACATTTTTTACAATTACCAAAATTATTGTATTCAATACAAATATTTTTTTCATGATATATAAAAATAATTGCATTGTTAATTTTTTTTGCTAACGATATTTGGTTGTTTTGTGTGTGATACGAATAAGTTGAGAAGTAGTGGATTTGACCAGATCCAATGAGTCATCGTTGTTAAATAAGTTTTATAATAAAAGAAAACCAACCTTAGCTACTTACAATAAAGTCCAATTCTGTTTGGAGGTTTTCATGCAGATATGTTGTATTGCTACAAGTGCAAGGTTTCAGCATTTGACAGAAAATGGGCGATGTATAGACAATGTTGCCAGTAAAAAAATAATTTTGTCTTTCTCACACATTTCGAAGGCAGTAGCTACCCCATCTTGGTGAAGTAATGGACGTTCAGCCAGTACATAGGTTTTGCAGATTTGTTTATATTTCCGTGGATCGCGTTCGTAAACTTTTGTGAATACTTTCAAAATCTTTTCCAAACAAAAATAATGTGGTGCGCGTATAGTTTGGCAGCTGAAACGTTGGCTTTTTCATGATTTCACCTCTGCTAAATATCCCCTTCAGACTGCTTTTCGTCGTTCAATTGATTATTTGTCCATCAAGTGTATCGTTTTCTTACCCCTATTGTTTTTAACTCTCGCACCCTTTATAATTAACTTTTGGTGACGTTTTTAGCGTGCTAAGTTCCCATCCGTGTTAGTTATTAAGCATAGTTATTTGGATTGTGTTGTTCAAGATATTTTTTACACTATGGACAAAATGGTTTCTTCGAACTAATAGGTAAGTTTTATGACCACTTTTTACTGCTATTTCGATAAGGGCTATAATTATATGCAGTTTTAATGTTGGACAATATGATGAACTCATGATGAACTGTTGAATTGTGTAGCAGGATTCTTTCTAAATAAACAAACAAGTCCATCACATTAGTATAGAAATTATAAGTAATCTTTGCTTATACATAAATCTTTGTAAAACCATCTAAAAACAGATTGGAATGACTTTAAGAATAATGAACTTTTAATTTAAGTGTTGTATGTAACATATAAATAATTTATATTAAATATAAATGAAAATAATTAAAATAATCATAAACCAATCTGCAATAGGAGACCAAAACAAGATCGATGATATAGACAATATTAAAATAAATTATGTCAAAGTAAATTCTAACATTCTATATTATAAGCTGAAAGCTAAGTTAAATACCTGGAAACGGAACCTATTAATTTTCTTTTGATTTATAATTTGTGACTTCACACAGTTACCACCCTACCGGCAAAGACGTTCCACCAAGCGATTTAGCATTCCGGTACGTGTAGAAACCGAAAGGGGTGTGGATTTTCATCCTCCTCCTTGACTAGTTAGCCCGCTTCCATCTTAGACTGCATCATCATTTACCGTCAGGTGAGATTGTAGTCAAGGGCTAACTTGTAAAGAATAAAAAAAAAATAATAATAGATCTAAAATTAGTTTCATTTTCCTTAAACTTGTTTTTATAAAACAACAGATTTGATGGCCTCAGTGAATTTACAAGACTGAGGTCCAGAGTTCGATCCCTGGCTGCGCCAATTGAAGTTTTCTCAATTGGTCTAGGTCTAGCTACCACCAGGTCTAGTTACCAGCTTACAGGCAAAGATGTACCGCCAAGCAATTTAGCATTCCGGTACAAATTTGTGTAGAAACCAAAAGAGTGTGGATTTTCATCCTCCTCCTAACAAGTTAGTCCGCTTCCATCTTAGATTGCAATGTCACTTACCATCAGCTGAGAGAGATTTAACATCAAGGGCTAACTTGTAAAGAATAAGGGAAAAAAGGTTATTTATCACAAAAGTCACATCATCATCATATATAATTCAAATATTTTGAGGTTTAATTATGTTTTTTAGTAGCGGTACTAAATAATAAGCCAAACACAGCATGATTGTGTTGGATAGAAAGTCGTAGAATATATGTAACATTATGTGGTTCAATTACCTGCTCTATCTTGTGAATGTGCCATTAAAATCAGTTCAGCTGTTTCAGAGATTATTACCGACAAACAGACAAAAATTTAATAAAGTTCATTTCTGGTTTAGTGTCCTACATACTATATTACTATCCTATATACATCCTATATACTACATACATACATACATACACACACTTGATAAACGCTCAGTTATTTAGAAAATAAATGACTGACTACAATTTTATTTATATGGAATGTCAAATAAAAACTCTAATCTGTATCCATCTAAACCTATAGTCTGGCAAGATTGTTGATGACACTCCAATGATATGCGGGCGACGGGGGGGAAAGACTGCGTGGGTGTGAAATCGTGCGTGCGGGGAAGTGAGGTGCATCAATCGTGGGTTTTTCATTCATTGCTACACATCCCCTGGCTCGCGCGGATCATTGAGAGTGTTACGAACGAAGTTGCCAAGCTATAGTCTAAACCAGAGTTCCCCAAACTTTGTTGTGTCGTAGACCCCTTGCCATGGTTTTCCGTGTTGGGTATACCCCCTACTTGCCTGATATTGATTTCCTGTTTATTTCTAACTGTATATGTATATGTTTTGATATTATAAGATAGTATGATGTAAGTAAATAGGTACTATCAGTGTATGTGTTGAGATCCACTATCGTGGACCCCCATTTTTATTTCATGGACCCCCAAATTTTTTTCCCTGACGTGGACCCCTTGGAGGTTGTCATAACCCCTTAGGGGTTGATATAGACCACTTTGGGAAACACTGGTCTAAACCTACATACCTAGTTGCATCTTCTGACTGACCTTTAACCTTTCTATGTCATGAAATACGCTATCTAAAAATGAAAAATTTATTTCTGTACCTTATTACCATAATTTGAAATGTATCAGATTCAGTTTCAAGGCATAGATTTCATCTATACTAATATAAAGAGTTTGTTTGTTTGTTTGGTTAAACTACTGGATTGAATACAAAATTATTAGGTACTAGCTGACGCCGCGCGGTTTCACCCGCGTGGTTCCCGTTCCCGTAGGAATATGGGGATAATATGTAGCCTATAACCTTCCTCGATAAATGGGCTATCTAACACTGAAAGAATTTTTCAAATCGGACCAGTAGTTCCTGAAATTAGCGCGTTCAATCAAACAAACAAACAAACAAACTCTTCAGCTTTATAATATTAGTATAGATATTTACAATCACTTACACTAATTAAAATAAATATTCATTTTGTCCAGTTTGTATGGACACCTACAGTAAAGTCGTAATTTCTGTTAATGCTTTCTTGTTAATAATATGCTACTCAGCAATTAGCATTAATCTCTGTGAATCTATACATCTATAATAATATTATAGGTAGAGTTTGTATTGTAGAGAGAGAGATTGAGAGAGTATTGTATGGGGTAATCTCTGGATTTACTGAACCAAGTTTTACAAATGCTTTTACTATTTTTACATTATTTGTTACACTATTTACCCACCCTTAGAATAGAAACTTTTTCAAAAAAGATTATTTTTAAAAAATTAATTATCAAAATTAACCTACACTTTAAAAAGTTCTACTATGGAAGTGAAGAAACCTGTTTTTGGTATTTGTGAGAATTTCTGAGTGATTATATTTTCAAAAATTAGGCATCCTTATTAAAATTCCAATAATGTAACCCAAGGTGTACAAAAATTACCTAAAATGAGTGGTAGGAAGATACATTTTATTTAATCATCATCATCATATTTTTTTTACACATGTCAGTTATTTTTTTTATTTTTTGTTTTATTTTAACACTTTTTAATTTTTGATTTTCTTTTTAACATTTTTTTCATTATCCTTAAATGTGCATTTATGGATTACCTTATACATATATGGTTTTGACCCTTCCAATTGTCTCATTCCAGTGCAATCAACAAGTAGGTTTAAGATGGCCTTGTGCGAGAGTCAGCTGGAGTCTGCTATGCACATCAACGGAGCGGAGTCAGCTGAGGAGCAAAGCTCTCCCGACAAGAAGAGAGAGAGCAATGGAGATATATACGGTTAGTGACTGCACCGGCCCATGCCAGCAGGCTTGTTGACTATCTTTGACATAAGCTAGTTGACATGATTTACGACAATTAGATTCTATGTAACAAATGTCACCCAGATCTTACTGGGTAAGTAGGCAGGTATTGTTCAAAATTTTGAAGAAAAAACTGGAATTTGCACTTTTTTTCTTGTATTGAAAATTCATTTTTAACATTTTTATTTTTATTTTTTCAACACTTAATAGTTTTCCCCGACTGTGAGGAGGGTTATGTTTTTCGCGCGTATCTTGTATGTATGTATGTATGTAATATTTTTTATTACCTCATATCTTCCAAACCGCTGAACGGATTTACGTAATTAAGATATCCTTAGATTTGTCTTAATAACCCAAGTGTTCTTAGATAGATGAAGTTAAAAAAAACAACATGAAGACTGAGACGCTATAGACTCGAAGCAAATTTTTTTTTTTGGAATATTGCGATATGGGTATCAAATTCAAGGGCTCATCAAAAGGATTTCAAAATGGTATATCACGGCCATGTAAAAAAAATTAAAAGTTATAAAAACATTATTTATTAAGCGCTATTGTGTTGTGTGCATTTTAAGAAATTAAACATCACGTGTCCAAAACGGTGAAGGAAAACATCGTGAGGAAACCTGCATGCCTGAGAATTTTCTCAATTCTCTGCGTGTGTGAAGTCTGCCAGTCCGCATTAGGCCAGCGTGGTGGACTATTGGCCTAACCCCTTTCATTCTGTGAGGAAACTCGAGCTCAGCACTGAGCCTTATATGGGTTGATAATGATGATACAAAATACGCGAGGCGGATGAATGCAAGCAGGTTAGGCTGCAGGTTAGATGTTTTTAATTTTTTTTAATTATTATTTAAATTTTTCTTTTTTGTGTAGATTTCACCCTACTCCTAACAAGTTAGCCCGAGATTGTAGTCAAGGGCTAACTTGTAGAGAATAAAAAAAAAATTTCCTCAAAATTAAAAAAAAAAAATTTTCCTCAAAATTTAAAAAAAAAAATTAACATTTTTTTTAAATGTTGCAGTCCCGCCCCTGCCGCTGAGTGTGGACTACCGTTCGCCCGTGTCTCACTTCGTACCCCCCGCCGTAGAGCTGTACGCGGCTAGACACAAGCCCGAGATCAATGTCGGTGAGTCCACCCCCAACGTCTAAAGTCTTAAGTATTCTATTGCATAGCTTTTATCGCGGGATTTGAACGTGGCGACCGAATCTAGAAATTCCGTAACGAAAATAAACCTAACACCCAAGCCGTGCATCAAGTTAACACATTTCGATGTTATCGTATCGACTCAATTGGACAAGTGTGAAACTAAGGGCTAAACTTTATTAAACCAGAGTTCGAGTTCTAAAAAACAAAATATATAACTTGGCCCTAGGGATTTTTGGAAAATTATACAAATAGGTTTTAGATAATTAGCTGTATCTATCGTTTGCGTTTTGATTAATCACGGGACACCCTGTATGTATGTATTAGCGGAAGACCGCAACTCGATTTGTCAATATCCACGGTTTAGTGACTGGTGGGAGGCTTCGGCCGTGGCTAGTTAGTAGTTTGTCTATTGACAAAGACGTACCGCCAAGCGATTTAGCGTTCCGGTACGATGTCATGTAGAAACCGAAAGGGGTGTATATTTCCATCCTCCTCCTAACAAGTTAGCCCGCTTCCATCTTAGATTGCATCATCACTTACCATCAGGTGAGATTGTAGTCAAGAGCCAGCATGTAAAGAAAAAAAAAAATTAGGCCATGTTAATCTATTGACTTATAGCGGCACCTAATTCATTTGTCTATTGACTTCTGTGTCTACATTTTCATCAACCAGTACATTGGCATAGTGAATTTTTTTTTTCTTTTCATTTATATAAAAATCATGGGCGTAGCGAGGTATAAACAGGGGGTGCAGCTGAGCGGTCGGTCTATGGGCCTTGTTTACGCCAAAAGGCAATCCCATCACTTATCCCTTTCCAACACCTTCATTCATCCTATATCTGTCCCGCTCACGGGCTTACTAGTCGACATATTCATCGTTCGCTAATTAAAAAAAAAAAGCATACATACAGCCGAACGTAGAACCTCCTCCTTTTTGGAAGTCGGTTAAAGAAGAAATTTTGGTACTGGTTTTAGTACTGGTGAACACACCAGACCTGTAAAGAAAAACGCACTAAGAAGCAATAGAAATACGTATACGAATACGTATTTAATACGATTCTCACGTATTCGTATTAAATACGTGAGTGAATTCATCTTCTTTTCCAAATTCCACGCCTTTTAATAATTCGCAAACAAGGCTTCATACAAACTTTGTTTCTTCGAAGCTGCCCCCCCCCCCCCCCCCCTATAGAATCCTGGTTACGCCCATGTAACAAAATATTTATGTAAGTAGTAGATTTTTGTCGTAGTATAGTTCTTTTTATTTAGTAGAAAAAAGAATTTTTTGTTTTTTAATTTCTGCATGCAATTATGTTTATTTGGGCAATGTTTTTGAAACCCCCCCCATAGCGGCGGCCTCTATTGAGACCCCCCCGCCGGTTAAACGGAAGAGGGGCAGGCCTCGGATAGACAAGACGAGTCCTGAGTACTTGGCAAACTTGGCGGCGAGGAAACAGGCGAGAGAGATGGGTAAGAGAGGAGAGAGATTTTTTTTTGCTTTTTTTTCTTTTTCGTATTATTTTTTTTTTTTTTTTTTATTAGTTTTAGTACATGTAGAGCAGGGTTTCTCAAAGTTTCGGCTATCACAAACCCCTGTTACAATTTATCAAGTGACAGCGAACCCCTTAGTAACTATGGAACGGTCAAATAATTTTTCTCTTTGAGGGGGAAGCTGGCAAAGTAAAAATTAAAAAAGAACATGATAAGGTTTTTATTTTAGTAAAACGGAACGCATACAACAGTGAAATAATTTTTTTCTTGGGGGGGGGGGGGGGGGGGGGGATGGGGTTTAAAAGAAAAAAATAAAAAAGTACCAGAAGTAATGTCTTTGTAATAATAATGTGATGGGTGTCCTTCATTTTTGTCGCAAACGGATTCTATGTTAGGAGTAATTTTGGACAATTTTAACCTTAATTCTAACTCGGTATCAGTTAATAAGTCACCATTACGTAAATACGAACCCCCTGCCGTCGAATGGCGAATCCCTAGGGGTTCGCGTAAACCACTTTGAGAAACCCTGTTGTACAGCTTTTTGTGGCAGTCCATCCAGGGAAGTACCACTGCGAATCGCCATCTTTATTTCTGTCCCATTGAGCTTGGCAAATTCGTTCGGTTCGTTCGTAATACTCCCGATGGTGCGTGCGGGCCGGGAGGGGGGTAGCGCAGTCTTTCCCCCGTCGCCCTCATATCATGGGAGTGATCTTGCCAAGCTATATATTAATGTGCTTCTGACCGATTTTTTTTGTCGGCCACGGTGGCCAGTGTCATGGTGAGATTAACCATGTACGCAGGAGATGTTATAGTCCACAAGTGTGTGCGCAAGCACAGGTGCACTCTCTTCGCTCACTCTCACAGTCCGATGGGACGGCAGACACGACCTGAGAAAGATCACAGATCGCAGGACCGACGGCTTTACGTGCTCGCGAGTTCTCTTTCTACAAACGCTAACGCTACGAAAACTATAAAAAATATATAAATAGATCCGATCGATAACATGAACACGCGACCTGTCGACAGCAAATGTCTTTCTTATACATTTTTTTAATTTTCGAACCGTTTGCGATCGTAGAAATAGAATCAACGTGGCCCTGTATCTCTGAATGTAGTCTTCGCAGATACACTTTTACTTCTACAAATTGCTCTACTATTAGCATACTTTTAATCCATTTTAAGAAATTAAATATCACGTGTCTCAAACGGTGAAGGAAAACATCGCGAGGAAACCTGCATACCAGACATTTTTCGTGTGTGAAGTCTGCCAATCTGCATTGTGTCAGTGTGGTGGACTATTTGTCGCATTCTTAGAGACACGTGCTCAACAGTGAGCCGAACATTGGTTGGTAATTATAGGAAGTTTTTTACTCTCAACAGTCAATATTCATTTATTTCAATTAGGCTTTGTTTACAAGCACTTTCGAAACGTCAGTCATATTTTAAGATAATGGTGATAATAATTAGGCGAAATCTTAAAATTAAACTTACGAGGGTTCCAAATGCGCCTTGGCCCGAGAAGAGCCCACAACAAACTCAGCCAGGTTTATTCTTAAAATAATTAAATACTAGCAGACGCCCGCGACTTCGTCCGCCCTTAGACCTCTTTAATGCAACCTTTACAACAGTAGTAGATTTGAAAAATTCTTTCAGTGTTAGATAGCCCATTTATCGAGGATAATATTATCCCCATATTCCTACGCGAACCACCATGAAACTGCGCGGCGTAAGCTAGTAAAATTATAAAATTTCAAAATCTATTAAAAATCTTTTATCGTAATTAGCTGAAAATTCATACAATCTTAGCTTTTTTACATTAAATGTGACATTTTTTAATACAAGAACTATAAACATAAACGCACGAATAACAAAGATATTAGTAATTTTGTTTGAACGCCCATACAAATCTAACGATCATTATGTACCTACGACGTCATTAGTTCGTACCATTTTGTATGGGGCGTTTTTCAGAAATCCGCGGCAGCGCCGCAAATCTGACCCTTGAAAACCTTGTAGCTCCGAAAGTAATGATCGCAGATACCCTGTTACTTTTACGAAATTGCTTTACTATTAGTATACTCTTAATTTATATACAATTGAAAAAACTGTCATCATCCCTATTTACTGTTAGCTATCTTGGCCTTATATTTAATGTACAGAATTAACCTCTACAGATTTATTATAAGTATAGATGAAAAAAACTCATGGCCCATGCTTGGGCCTATACCGCATGGGCCATGGCCCAAAAATCTAGTGCCCATATGAACTCTGTTCTCTGAACGCAGCCGCGGTTATGAACAACCGACCAGATACTGGGGAAAAGCGCAAGAGAGGCCGGCCGCGGGTAGACAAGACCAGCCCTGAGTATTTGGCCAGGAAGAGAGCCAGGGAGATGGGTAAATTATTTACTAATAGTCCACCGTCCAACTTCAATAGTCCACTGCAAGGACGAGTATTTGGCAGGGAAGAGAGCGAGGGAGATGGGTAAATTATTTACTAATAGTCCAACTTCAATAGTCCACCGTCCAACTTCAATAGTCTACCATCCAACTTCAATAGTCCACTGCAAGGACGAGTATTTGGCAATGACGAGAGCGAGGAAGATGGATAAATTATTTATTAATAGTCCATCTTCAATAGTCATCTGCAATGACGAGTATTTGGCAAGGAAGAGAGCCAGGGAGATGGGTAAATTATTTACTAATAGTCCAACTTCAATAGTCCACTGCAAGGACGAGTATTTGGCAAGGAAGAGAGCGAGGGAGATAGGTAAATTATTTACTAATAGTCCAACTTCAATAGCCCACTGCAAGGATGAGTATTTGGCAAGGAAGAGAGCCAGGGAGATGGGTAAATTATTTACTAATAGTCCAACTTCAATAGTCCACTGCAAGGACGAGTATTTGGCAAGGAAGAGAGCGAGGGAGATGGGTAAATTATTTACTAATAGTCCAACTTCAATAGTCCACCGTCCAACTTCAATAGTCCACTGCGAGGACGAGTCTTTGGCAAGGAAGAGAGCGAGGAAGATGAATAAATTATTTATTAATAGTCCATCTTCAATAGTCCTCTGCAATGACGAGTATTTGGCAAGTAAAAGAGCGAGGGAGATGGGTAAATTTTATTCATTAGTAGTCCAATTTCAATAGTCTACTGCAAAGACGAGTATTTGGCAAGTAAAAGAGCGAGGGAGATGGGTAAATTTTATTCATTAGTAGTGCAATTTCAATAGTCAACTGTAAGGACGAGTATTTGGTAAGGAAGAGAGCGAGGGAGATGGGTGAATTATTCAATAATAGTCCAATTTCAATAGTCAACTGCAAATACGAGTATTTGGCAAGGAAGAGAGCGAAGGAGATGGGTAAATTATTCAATAATAGTCCAATTTCAATAGTCCACTGCAAGGACGAGTATTTGACAAGGAAGGAAGTAATAGTCCAAATGCAAAGAAAGATTGCAGAGTATTTGGCGTGGGAGATGGGTAAGTGCTCAAATAATAGTCCCTTTATTGAATAGTCCACAATATGGAAAGACCCGCCCAGTGTTGAGTATCTGGCAAGGAAGAGATATAGAAAAAGTTTATTATTCGTGATGAAATGGTTAATTAAAGATTTTAATTAATAATTGATTTTTTTATCTTCAGAAGCTCTGGAAAAGAAGGCAAAAAAGGAATATAGAAGGCGTGCTACAGGCGGTGAGTAGATTTGAACTATTTAAAACTTCATCCCCTTTAGTAGGTTCATCCCCTTTTTGAAGTGCTGTAAAACTTACAACGTGTTTTGTTATTACTAACCGCATAAATATAATAATAAATATGTACTAGTTTTAATTAATAATGATGTCTGAAAATTACATATTCTTACTCTGAAGTTGGTGGGAAGTTGAGTAACTTGATCGGAAAGGGTTATTTAATAAAAAAAATGTCTAATTAATGTCAGATCCCCAAAAAACTTATAAATATAATGAAGATTTTTTGCTATCAAACAGTTCGGATAAAGTAACGCAATTGCGTTTACGGGGGGGGGGGGGGGGGTTTGCCTGGGTTGCTTTCTGATAAAATTGACTTTTTGTTATCAATTTTCATCCCCTGTATTTCATATATTAAGTTACAAATGAGTTAAATTTTCATCCCTTATTTAATCTCCTGAGGGGGTGAAATAAGGAGAAGAATCATCTTTCTTTGCATGTGGTTTACAACACGACTTGTTTATTAGTGAGTTAAATAATAATATAAACTCGTTAACTCAAACCTTTGGAATTAATAACAAATACAATCATGAAAAATAAACAAACGGCCTAATATATTTTTTTAAATCATGTTATTATATTACTCTGTTTTTTTTTTCTGTAATTTAAAATTAGTTTTATAAAACAGCCAAAATCTTTAATGTCTATCGCCATGAACGTCGTCTGTTCGAATTCACAGAGTAGTTACAAATAGGGTGTCCATGAGAAAAGTTCGCGGTAGACCGTCCCGTTCCGCTAAGTATTTTGAGAATTTTTCTTCTTTAAATAAAAAAAAATTCTCATAATGCTATTTCTTTCACCTTTATTTTTTTCTGTTGAGGTAAAACAATATAAGAGCCATGTTAAAATGGGCAAATTTTTTTTTAAAACGGAAAAATTAATATCAAAATTTTTTTTTTACTATTGATTTTTTTTAGAGAGAATAAGAGTTTTGACTGAGAGTCATGTTACAAAATGACCAACGATATGTTTTTTTTTTATTAAAAAGTCTACTAAACATCGTTTTTCAAAATAGCCAAAATCGTGAAAGTATCGAACGTCAGACCGTCGAACGCCAGACCGTCAAACGCAGCAACGTCAACACCGACGAGGGTAGTTAAAAAAAACGTAGCAACAAAAAATAAGATGGTCGCCATGAGAAAGGTGCCACAGAAGATCGGGACAGTGCGCAAAGTGACAGATAAAAAAATCATAATGCGTCGTAACGCTAAGTTTTTTAAACGCAAAGGTAAAAAAAAACCTGTTGTAGTTAGCAACGCATGGTTGTAGAAAAGAAAAATTCTTTTTTTTTTTGAAAAATTTGTAAATTTTTTTTCCAAATTCAGTGGTAGATGAATTTATACTTTGAGGAAGTTATTGATTGATAGTAAATTTTGCTATTTTCCGCGATAATTCAACAAAAAGTTATCAATGTATTTAACTTTAGCTCCTTATTGGTTTAGACTTCAAAAGATTTTAGAATTTGGATTATCTTTGGTTCTTAAACTTTGGGCTCTTAAACGTGTTGCGAAAAATAGCAAAACTTTGTTATTTAAAAAAAATAAACAATTTATATTGCTTACTTTTTTAATGAAAATATTTAGCGCATCGTAAATAGGTTGTAGTAATTGTGAATTTTATTATTGATGGTGCATGGAGCGAATATTTTAAGATTTTTTTTAGATAATTGGTAAATATGAATGTTTTGTCTTACAGTTCTGGCTTGATAATGATTTATTATTCTGAAAATAGAAAATTCGGGAATTTTTTAGTAGGTTGAATATACTTTTTGACTTGTTAAAATTTTATAATGCATGGTTATAACAACAAATTATAAACCACATTCGTTAAATAAATATTGAAAAATAGTATATTAGCAAAAATATTTATCTAAAATTGTGGTGCATGGTGCGTTTTTGTAATGAAATTTTGATCGATATTGATGTTTATGAAATTAGTTTTTTTTTTTTCGAAAAATTTAATAATTAATAGCTGAGAACCTGTCATAGCCAGATCTTCGTGATTTTATTTTAACTGAGTCAACTGATGCTCTTAGGTACTATAGGTAAGTATGGTGCAATTGGAGCTTTTGAGAAAGCAGGTGTCAAGCCATCCAAGCCAAGTCTGGAAACCTGCTGAATGTAGAATGTATTTTAAAAAAAAAAACATTTTTTTTATTTTAATATGACTTGAAAAAAAGGAGAAGGTTCTTAATTCGACGCGTATTTTTTTTTTTTAATTATATATCACTTGTCTCAAATGCTGAAGGAAAAACATCGTGGGTAAACCAGCAAACCTGAGAATTTTCTTAATTCTCTACGTGTGTGAAGTCTGTCAATCCGCATTGAGAGAAGATGAAAAAATTTAAAATCCGAAAAAAATATATAACTTGGTCACCCTAGGGATTTATTCTAAACTATTCAAACATTAGGTGGTGTATCTACTATTTGTATTTTGTCCATTAATTATGGTGACACCCTGTATGTTAAAATTATTGACTACCCCCCACCAGGTGGACTGACGACATCAAGCGAGTCGCAGACATTCGCTGGATGCAGGCGGCTCAGTATCGTGATGTTTGGAAGTGCATACAAAAGGCCTGTCCTGCAGTGGACTCCATCGGCTGATATGATGATGGTCCTGTAATAGGCCTTTAATGTAGGCGGATAATGATGTTATTGTATGTTGCTATAGATTCTGCTGCGTCGTCGTCCGCCGGCGAGTCGACGCCGCGAGTCAAACGTAAATACACCAAACGGACTCCCAACGCTAAGAAAGACTCTGTAAGTATATAAACATTTTAGACTAACTAGTGTTAACAATTTTAAATATTGGTCCTACTAAGTCATGATACTACGTCATGATACGCCGGTACATTGAAGTATCATGACAGCAAATAGACCTTGACAATAAATTGTAAATAATAAATTGAGATAATGTTATGATCGAGGTATAAAAGCTATCAGTTTCTTATTTGCGGGTCAGTCGTTCGTTTGCTATCGCATAGGTAACAAGTGCCGAGTGATTGCGGTGAAGTGTAATATATACATATGTCGTATTGGTGAATAATACGTAGTGTAGTATTGAAGATCAACAGTGAATATTATTTCGAAAACCCTCTGAACTTTATACTAGTGATTTACTCGATCCTAATTTTTTTTTAAGAAGAATATTTGCTGTATTAGTCCAGGATCCGTGGCACATTTTTACATTTGACTACTATTAAAAAAAATTGAGCCTCTCATCAAGATGACTCACGAAAAATTATTTCGTGAGTTATCCAAAGACCTTATACTTATAACAAGACTGTGCACCTAAAATTTTTGCTAAGCTAAAATGAAATCTAGTGTTATTGACTTAAGGTAGCTATTTCTTTATAGGTGATAGCTAGCAAAAAACGGTCCTGGCGAGAGGGCTCCCAATGGTTGTGTCCTTGTCTGACGTCTTGCCAGCTTAACTAATTATTGGGCTTGGTAGAAATGGTAGAAAATTTTATATTTTGCATCTTTATGATTTACCAAAACAAACAATCCATAATCTTTGAAACTTATTCTAATATTTATACGGTTTATATAAATAATAATTATTACGTTGTATTTAAATCATACTCTATTAAAACTGAGTAAAAGTAATATTTAAAAGTTTTAGACTGGTAATATTAAATGCAAGATGGTGGTTTGTTTTTGTTTCCTTGTTTAGTTAATTTTCGTGTTTTGATTTGCGATTTCATAAATTTTCTTATTTAACCTGTATGTTTTTCATGAAAAATGGTAAATTCATATTGTGACCGGGTGTACAAAAGAGTGTTATCCTGGTAGCAGCTTTTCTTTTCACGGGAAAGTGAAAACAACAATAATATTCTTTAGGGTCACCATGAAATAAGTAGATCAAAGATTTTTCAAGTTTCGTACTGTGGTCTCGTAGTAATAATTAGGTAGATACTAGATAAGTACCGACTTACTTTAAATTACCTTGAAGATTTAAATCTTGCAACGCCTTTTTCACATAATTTTAATAATAATTTGTACTCGAAAATTAATACGTTTTGTGTTTGTACAAATATAACTTTAGACAAAATTCAGTTTAGATTTTTTTTTAATATTAAATTACGATCTTTGCCAGTCCCCGAATTCAGTTGGGGAAAAATTAAAAAAAAAATATTTAACTCTTCACAGCTGATGACAGCAGTTCTAATTTTAAAGTTCATTCCGGCCCTTAATTACCTTCATTCCGGTGGGAAGTAATTTGTATGAGTTATTACCTCCCTATGGTGGGAAGCAGCATTTTCCACCCGATACTCAGATCAAAACAACACTACTTTCCGAGTATGAGAAATGAAAAAAATATTCCAATTTAAGTCTTTCTTTTAATCCAAGTAAGCACATTCTAAAATAATATATTTTTACTCACAATAAATCAGGTAGATTTAGGTAGCATAGTTATGTAGCATCAATATTTATTAGTATACTTATACAATCGTTTTTACAAGCAATTTGTACTGTGTCCTGTTTTGTCATGGTCCTACCTAATTAGAAAAGGACACACAACCATGGAGAGCCCTCTCGCTCGGACCGTTTTCTTCGCCATAGTGCACAGTCTAGTTAGTAAGTATAAGGTCTTTGGAGTTATCTTGATGAGACGTTCAATTTTTTTTATTGATTCTGGTAGCTAACTGGGCTACCAGGTAATACAAATTTCTAAGCTTCGAAACGAGATAATGTACCACGCAATTTGTAGAACATTGTGGCTGTTAAGTTGTATAACTATCAATTAAGCAACAGTAAAAAAAACAGCTGGTTCTTCCATTAGTAAAATGTTAGTATTGTTAATTATAAGTATAATTCAGTCAAATCTAAAAATTAATATCTTAAAATTCTTGAAGTATTTTACTTGACTGACAATTATGTGTTTCATTCCTAACTCTAACACAGAACGGTTTGCTGGAAATCCGACCAATCAGGGCCAAGTTCGAAAGTTGACGTTTTAAGATTGCAATTTAACGGTTTCGCTTCCGATACATTATAATATACCGAAAAATAACACGTTAAATTGTAATCAGTATTTTCAGTTCACAATATGACGGTAGATTATAATATCACGAGTGAGACTATAAAGTAACATATTTTACAATTTAACGGTAACATATATACTGATTAATTAGTATAATGTCATAGCACATCAGTGTGGTGGATTATTGCGTGTTGTGATAACAGTTTATTTGGCTGGTGGGAGGCTTCGGCCGTGGCTAGTTACCACCCTACCGGCAAAGACGTACCGCTAAGCGATTTAGCGTTCCGGTACGATGCCTCCTAACAAGTTAGCCCGCTACCATCTTAGATTACATCATCACTTATCATCAGGTGAGATTGTAGTCAAGGGCTAACTTGTAAAGAATAAAAAAAAACAAGTCACTCATGACAAGTGGACAGTGGGTGAACTAACGTTGTCGTTAGATGTGTAGGTTATATAGCTGTGTGTGTGTTCAGGCGGCCAATCCCGAGCGAGTCAAGGGCAAGCGTGGCCGGCCGAGGAAGATCGTCGACCCGCGGCAGCCACAGCAAGGCAGTAAGTTATGCTACAATATATTTGACACAGCAAAGCTTAGCGGAGACTACCCCACATAGCTCTAGGTGCAGACTCCGTCACACAGCTGTTGTCGCAGATTCCGTCACACAGCTGTAGTCGCAGACTCCGTCACACAACTATTGGCGCAGATTCCGTCACACAGCCATTGGCGCAGGCTCCGTCACACAGCCGGTGTCGCAGATTACGTCACACATTCGTTGTCGCAGATTCCGTCGCACAGCTGTTGATGCAGACTCCGTCACACAGCCGTTATTGCAGATTCCGTCACACAGATGTTGATGCAGACTACGTCACACATTCGTTGGCGCAGACTCCGTCACACAACCATTGGCGCAGACTACGTCACACATTCGTTGGTGCAGGCTCCGTCACACTGCCGTTGTCGCAGACTCCGTCACACAGCTGCTATCGCAGATTCCGTCACACTGCCGTTGTCGCAGATTCCGTCACACAATTGTTGATGCAGATTCCGTCAGACAACTGTTGACACACACTCCGTCACACTCAGAGCTACCGACACAGACTACCTCGTACATGTAAATTTTGCAGTCCAATATGTTTCAAATAGAAGTAACATAGGCGATACAGCGTAAAGCAAAAATTGGCTTGATATTTGCAAAATAAATAAGATTATAAAATTTCAATATCTATTAAAAATCTTTTAATCGTAATAAGATAAAAATTCATACAGTTTTAGCTTCCTTACATTAAATGTGACATTTTTTAATACATGAACTATAAACATAAACGCACAAATAACAAAGATATTAGTAATTTTGTTTGAACGCCCATACAAATCTAACAATCATTATGTACCTACGACGTCATTAATTCGTACCATTTTGTATCGGGCGTTTTTCAGGGATCCGCGGCAGCGCCGCAAATTTGACCCTTTAAATCCCTGTAGCTCCGAAAGTAATGATCGCAGATACCTTGTTACTTTTACAAAATTGCTTTACTATTAGCATACTAATAATTTATATACAATTTAAAAAACTGTCATCATCCCTATTAGTCGTAAAAACTCAATATTACAGTTTGTGTGTGTTTGGTTTTTCAGAGATCCGTGTACGAAGCAACTTGATGCCTCTGAACACGGAACCCATTCCCGTGGACAGTGACGACGAGCCCGATCTAGGTGAGTACCTACTCATCATCTGTCAATACATATACAGGATGCTCGGGAGTATCCTACTAATATTATAAAAGCGAAAGTTTGTTTGTAAGTATGTTTGTTCCTCTTTTACGCTGCGGCTACTGAAGCGATTTGGCTGAAATTTGGAATGGAAATAGATTTTACTCTGGATTAACACATAAGCTACTTTTCATCCCCGGAAAAATCCATGGTTCCCGCGGGATTTGTGAATACTGAATTCCATGCGGACGAAGTCGCGGGCGTCTGCTAGTTTCCCATAACTTCAATTTTTTTAAATTAAAAAAAACTTTTTATGTTTTCATACAAAGTAATTCAAAAAATTCCGACTATCCATGCAACACACGCCTTTATCTATCCTCGCATTTGAAAATACGTAATCGTAGTGCATTATAAAATCGCACTTCACTAGTAAGCTACTTCATGATATTTATCAATGAATACGTTTGGATTGGTCATAATATACGGATGCGATATAAATGACAAACACCTTAGGCATACTTAAATAATTTTCTTTAAAGAATATAACCCTAGAGTTATATAAATACTCCCGAGCATCCTGTATATATAAAAAAAAACATAATTACAGCCAAACATAGAACTTCATCATTTTTGGAAGTCGGTTAAAAATTTAAGTGTGAGATTTCTAAATGATTGTGTTTTATTTGCCTTTTATAGTAGTAGTGCGACTCGCACTTGGCCGTTTTTTGGAGTTTACTCCTTAAGAATCGTTTTTTCTTCTCACCTTTCTGCGCACCTTTCACCGTGTGCGACCGCCAACAATGTGCACATGCGTGCGGGCGCGCACGCCGCGGCCTGCTGCACCTCGGTTGCGCACCTTTCACTTTTCAGGCGTAGTATTGAGACGTACTTGCCATTTATAGAGTAAAGAGCTCCGTGCGCGAGTGCGACTCGGACTTGGCCGGTTTTTGGAGTTTACTCCTTCAAGCGTTACATTTTTGTGCGCAACTTATTCTGCGCACCTTTCACCGTGCGCTGCCGTTATCAGCGTGCACATTCGTGCGGGCGCAGGCGCAGGCACGCTGTTGACGGGCGCGCACGCCGCGTCCTGCTGCACCTCGGTTGCGCACCTTTCACTTTTCAGGTGTACGCTGCGGAGCAACATACACTACTTAGACAGTCGATCTGAAAGAGTAAACTCCATTCGTGCATCGGAGCTGACACAATTTTTTTTTTTAAATTAATATTGGTCCTCAGGTTCGCCGAGCCAAGCGTCGGATTCGTTGAGCTTGGACGAAAATCTTCGTGCTCTCAGGCACATACACGAGAAGTACGCCAATATCGACAAGGTGAGTGCAAATTATACTTAGAGACCTTTAAATATAGTCCAATATTCAATAGAATCCCAAATTCAGAGCAAACTCAACCTTAACCCCTTATTGCATGAATTATGAGGAGATGTAAAATGGTTTTTTGATGAAAATATATTTTATGTACCTTAAACAATAATTAGTCATAATTAGAATATATATATGTTATTTTAGAAAATAGTATACGAAGCTATGTATGGCTTCGTATGCATTTAGTCCAAAATGAATTTACGTTAAACGTTTGGTTGGTATTCAGATTTGGAGTCTGAAGAATGATCGTCATCACTCAAAAAGACATCACTTTGAATGAAGTTCTTATGCTTAGATGATCCATAAGACCAAGAAGAATTTATATGTATCTGTAAAGAAAATAAAGCTTGCTTGAATGCATACGAAGCCATATATGATCAATAACACAGCTTGCTCTAAAAACAAAAGAAAATGGGAAAAATTTAAGTAAGCACATTCATTTCTTATTCTTAATTATTAAAACAGCTCCTCTGAAAAATTTCAATTTTTTAACTCACCGCTTTAATGTTTTTGCTAATTTTTTTTCAATTATAAAATTCACCGGCTAAGCACCGCCTTCATACTGATCAGCAGGTAGAACATATTATCAAGTTATTTTTCGCTTTTTAGTTTAGTGGGTACGTTTTTAGGTTTTGAAGTCGGTTGTATTTTTTTATTAAAAATTTTATTATTTTTCCATTTTTAGTGTAAAATTTCATCTCAAACGAATACATCGGACCCCTAATGACAGTCACAACCCATGAAAAATTCTAAATTCTCAGCAATACAAATTAATCAAGCCCAAGCACAAGGTAGCTACCGTAAACCGTAAGGAGTTCCCTTAATTGACCTTGGTCTTCATCATCAGACCCCTAATAACAGACACAACTCATATAGGTAGAAAGTTCTCAGCAATACAAATTAATCAAGGCCAAACACAACAGGTAGTTACTGTAAACTGTTAAGGAGTTCCCTTAATTGTCCTTGGTCTTCATCACCAAACCCCTAAATGACAGTCACAACCTATCTATGTGGAAAGTTCTCATTAATACAAATTAATCAAGCCCAAACACAAGGTAATTGCTGTAAATCGCCGAGGAGTTCCCTCGTCTGTTTTATGGCTCCATCATCAGATCGACTTTAAACCTTCATGAAATTGTAGTGCTTAAAAGTACTAAATTGAAAAGTTTACGAACACACTAGACACCCATATAATTTTCGAAAGTTCCCCTCAATTTCTCCAGGATTCCATCATCAGATCTTGACATGATGGCAATGGGACCAAATGGGGACTATACCGTTTCAAACAAAAAAAGAATTTTTGAAATCGGTAAAGGCGTCTTTGAGTAATCGGTGTACATACATAAAAAAAAAAAAAAATACCGACCGAATTGAGAACCTCCTCCTTTTTGAAGTCGGTTAATAATACATATCGTTACACGAATAAATGAATAATTAGCATAAGAAGGTAGATCAATAAAAATCTGATTTTAATATACAGAAAAACATCCTAAAGTATCGAAGCCATATGTGGCTTTGTATGCGGTAAGGGGTGAAGGTTGATTTTGCAAATGCTACTTGAATTGAGTGCCAAGAACTTGTGTTTGACTCTCACTGAGTGGGGACGTTTTTTGGTCCCTGATTGTGCATCCACTTTTTAATAGGAGATGGATGATGAAATACTAAGAATTTTTTTTTTTTATTATTCTTATTAATTTCCAGGACGATCTGTACGGCGCTCATCTCCTCGCGGCGCAGTTCAAGAAGCCGCCCATGGACCAAGTGCAAAGACTGACTAGAGACGAGAGCGACGAGGTGCTCTCTGTTAGGAGTTCCGAGCGTACGTATATACTTTTTTTTTTCTTTACAAGTTAGCCCTGGATTAGAAAGTCACCTGATGGTAAGTGATGATGCAATCTAAGATAGAAGCGGGCTAACTTATTAGGAGGAGGATGAAAATCCACACAAATCGCTTGGCGGTACGTCTTTGTCGGGTGGCAACTAGCCACGGCCAAGGCCAAGATCAGCCTTGATGATTGATCATTAATCATGCCAAGATTATTCCTGGACTAATTAAGAAAACCTCAATAGGCCCAGCCGGGGATCGAACTCAGGACCTCCGTCTTGTAAATCCACCGCGCACACCGCTGCACCACGGAGACCGTCAAAAAATCTATACTAATATTATAAAGCGGAAGAGTTTGTTTGTTTGATTGAACGCGCTAATCTCAGGAACTACTGGTCCGTTTTGAAAAATTCTTTCAGTGTTAGATAGCCTATTTATCGAGGAAGGCTATAGGCTATATATTATCCCCGTATTCCCACGGGAACCGGAACCACGCGGGTGAAACCGCGCGGTGTCAGCTAGTATAATATAATGAGGGTAGAGAGGAAACTGTTTGTGCAAAGAGGATTGATGGTAGGTAAAATCAATTTGATCTATTTTGTATGTTAAGCGTTTCAAAGATAAGTAAGAACATTAACATTAGGGTAAAAAGAAAAATCCTGACAAGTGTGAGTAGGATTCGCTCACCTAAGGTTCTATACAACTTTGTAATCAAAAGAACACAGATTAAAGAATAATAGGCAGATAGAGCGCACGGAACACGACGGTGTCGTAGCCGTTCACAATACAAAATTCAAAAACGAATACATTATCGAGTCAGTACGACACGAAGCGTCGCATCAGTAACATTCAATATTATTCAAGAAAAATGGCTTCTTATGTTTTTAAATATTTTAAAAACTTGTCACAGTAAATAAATAAATAAGATTGAGTATTTTTAGTGATAATTTACGTAATCGTTAGTGTTACATTTTAAAATACAAATTATGAAAAAAGTTTTTATATGCGGATGTCAAGGTGATGCGTGACGATTGGTTTTTTTTTTTATTTTATTCTTTATTCTGTGACATAAAATAAAATAATAATTATTTCCAGGAGGTGCTTCAGTGAAAGACATGGATACGCAGATAGAGAAATTGGAAGACAGTTCCAACTCTGACTCCGACTCCAGCTCTGGCTCAGGTAACATATACAGGGTGTTCCGTGATCACACATTAATGTTTTATAGGTGAATGTTTGTGTGTGCTACTGAAGCGATTTGGCTGAAATTTTCAATGGAAATAGATTTTACTCTATATTAACACATAAGCTACTTTTCATACCGGAAAAATCCATGAATCCCGTGGGATTTGTGAAAATCTGAATTCCACGCGGAAGAATTGCGGGCGTCCGCTAGTTAATGGATTAAATGCAAATGGCAGATACAATCCCTAATTGTCTAAAATTAATTTGAATAGTTTGAAAAAAATTTTCAAACAATTTTTTTTTTTTTGGATTTTTTTAATTTTTTCTATCTTAAATCAGTTTTTATAATGCTGTAGCTGCTGTTTAATATTTGAAATGTCTGATTTTTGTTAAACAATACGAATTAAAATCACCAATATACTAAAATACTATTTTTATTAATAATGTTTTGTAGGTAGTAGTAGCATTCATTACAGCACACCCTGTATGTAAGCTCTCTAACATTTTTGATTGTCACTTAATATCAAATGAGTTTGTAGTGAATCATCATCATTTTTGTTAATTTTTTGCTACACAGAATATTTGATTACTTGATTGTTGTTTTTTCTGTTCCAATTGATAATTATGGAACCTTCATAATTTCTTTCCACAGGCAGTTCATCTTCGTCGTCTTCCTCATCATCATCGGGCAGTTCCAGCTCGTCGGACAGTTCTGACAGCGAGTCTGATGATGAGAGCAAACAGAAGAACCCCGACCCGCCTTCCGTCACCAACCCTGAGGAGGATAGGTGAGCCTATCACCACCACCACCAGCACATCATTATCATCATCATCGTCATCGTCACCGTCACTGTCACCGTCACCCTCACCGTAACCGTCATCGTCACTGACACCGACACCGTCATCATTATCATCATCATCATCATCATCATCATCATCATCATCATCATCATCATCATCACTATCATCATCATCGTCTACGTCACCATCATCATAATCATAATCATCATCACCATTATCATAACATTCATCATCATCGTCATCATGATCTATTTTATTGGCTATTGAAAAAGCTGATTAAATACGCAAAAAGTACTATACAAAATTAATATTGAATATGAGTCAACTACCCTATTATGTTAATAAAAGTCCTGTTTTAACACCAACATAACACCAATAACCCTAACCCTAACCCATAATAGGGGAATATAACACTGATTTCCTGACTCCGGAAAATAGCTTGATAAACAAAAATGTCTTTGACAGCACATCGTTCGGCGCGTGGTCGTACGGCCCGCAGTCGGGGACCAACTCTGAGTCGGAGTCCGACTCGGATCCGGAGCGATCCGCGACCGCCATCGGACCAGCGCCCGCGCAGGACGAGATCAGCGAGTCGGAGAACGAGTCGGCTGACAAGAGCTTCCAGTGCCACGTCTGCAGGAAGTGGTACTCCACCAGAGTCACCCTCAAGTGAGTCTCACCCTCTGTACATTTAAAATATACACGGACTCCCTCACACAGCTATCGATATTGACTCCGCCATATGCTGTTGATGTTGAGTCTGCTATGCAACTGTCGGTGCAGACTCCGCCACACATTTATCGGTTTTTGTAGCATCACACAGCTGTCGGTGCAGACTCCGCCACACATCGATCGGTGTTTACTACGTCACACAGCTATCGATATTGACTCCGCCACACGCTGTTGATGTTGAGTCCGCCACAGAGCTGTCGGGTGCTTGTTGCTTCACATAGCTGTTGGTGCAGACTCCGCCACACATCTATCGGCGTTTACTACGTCACACAGCTATCGATATTGACTCCGCCACACGCTGTTGATGTTGAGTCCGCCACAGAGCTGTCGGGTGTTTGTTGCTTCACATAGCTGTTGGTGCAGACTCCGCCACACATCTATCGGCGTTTACTACGTCACACAGCTATCGATATTGACTCCGCCACACGCTGTTGATGTTGAGTCCGCCACAGAGCTGTCGGGTGCTTGTTGCTTCACATAGCTGTTGGTGCAGACTCCGCCACACATCTATCGGCGTTTACTACGTCACACAGCTATCGATATTGACTCCGCCACACGCTGTTGATGTTGAGTCCGCCACAGAGCTGTCGGGTGTTTGTTGCTTCACATAGCTGTTGGTGCAGACTCCGCCACACATCTATCGGCGTTTACTACGTCACACAGCTATCGATATTGACTCCGCCACATGCTGTTGATGTTGAGTCCGCCACACAGCTGTCGGGTGCTTGTTGCTTCACATAGCTGTTGGTGCAGACTCCGCCACACATCTATCGGCGTTTACTACGTCACACAGCTATCGATATTGACTCCGCCACACGCTGTTGATGTTGAGTCCGCCACAGAGCTGTCGGGTGTTTGTTGCTTCACATAGCTGTTGGTGCAGACTCCGCCACACATCTATCGGCGTTTACTACGTCACACAGCTATCGATATTGACTCCGCCACACGCTGTTGATGTTGAGTCCGCCACAGAGCTGTCGGGTGCTTGTTGCTTCACACAGCTGTTAGTGCAGACTCCGCCACACATCTATCGGTGTTTACTACGTCACACAGCTGTCGGTGCAGACTCCGCCACACATCTATCGGTGTTTACTACGTCACACAGCTGTCGGTGCAGAGTCCGCCACACATCTATCGGTGTTTACTACGTCACACAGCTGTCGGTGCAGACTCCGCCACACATCTATCGGTGTTTACTACGTCACACAGCTGTCGGTGCAGACTCCGCCACACATCTATCGGTGTTTACTACGTCACACAGCTATCGATATTGACTCCGCCACACAGCTGTTGATGTTAAATCCGCCACACAGCTGTCGGTGCTGACTCCGCCACACAACTGTCGGGTGCAGAATCCACCACACATCTATCGGTGTTTACTACGTCACACAGCTATCGATATTGACTCCGCCACACAGCTGTTGATGTTAAATCCGCCACACAGCTGTCGGTGCTGACTCCGCCACACAACTGTCGGGTGCAGACTCCACCACACATCTATCGGTGTTTACTACACACATGTCACACAGCTTTTGATGTTGAGCCTGCTACGCAACTGTCGGTGCAGACTCCGCCACACATCTATCGGTGCAGAGTCCGCCAAACATCTATCGGTCTTTACTCCCCCACACGCTGTCGATGGTGAGTCCGCCACACAACTGTCAGTGCAGACTCCGCCACACAACTGTCAGTGCAAACTCCGCCACACATTTATCGGTATTTGTTGCATCACACAGCTGTCGATATTGACTCCGCCACACAGCTGTTGATGTTAAATCCGCCACACAGCTGTCAGTGCTGACTCCGCCACACAACTGTCGGGTGCAGACTCCACCACACATCTATCGGTGTTTACTACGTCACACAGCTATCGATATTGACTCCGCCACACAGCTGTTGATGTTAAATCCGCCACACAGCTGTCGGTGCTGACTCCGCCACACAACTGTCGGGTGCAGACTCCACCACACATCTATCGGTGTTTACTACGTCACACAGCTATCGATATTGACTCCGCCACACAGCTGTTGATGTTAAATCCGCCACACAGCTGTCGGTGCTGACTCCGCCACACAACTGTCGGGTGCAGAATCCACCACACATCTATCGGTGTTTACTACGTCACACAGCTATCGATATTGACTCCGCCACACAGCTGTTGATGTTAAATCCGCCACACAGCTGTCGGTGCTGACTCCGCCACACAACTGTCGGGTGCAGACTCCACCACACATCTATCGGTGTTTACTACACACATGTCACACAGCTTTTGATGTTGAGTCTGCTACGCAACTGTCGGTGCAGAGTCCGCCACACATCTATCGGTGCAGAGTCCGCCAAACATCTATCGGTCTTTACTCCCCCACACGCTGTCGATGGTGAGTCCGCCACACAACTGTCAGTGCAGACTCCGCCACACAACTGTCAGTGCAAACTCCGCCACACATTTATCGGTGTTTGTTGCATCACACAGCTGTCGATATTGACTCCGCCACACAGCTGTTGATGTTAAATCCGCCACACAGCTGTCGGTGCTGACTCCGCCACACAACTGTCGGGTGCAGACTCCACCACACATCTATCGGTGTTTACTACGTCACACAGCTATCGATATTGACTCCGCCACACAGCTGTTGATGTTAAATCCGCCACACAGCTGTCGGTGCTGACTCCGCCACACAACTGTCGGGTGCAAACTCCACCACACATTTATCGGTGTTTGTTGCATCACACAGCTGTCGGTGCTGATTCCGCCACACATCTATCAGTGTTAACTACGTCACACAGTTATCGGTTACAGTTATCGGGCCAGCGTGGTGGATTAAGCCCTTTCATTCTGACTCACTCAAAAGCTCAGCAGTGAGCCAAATATGGTTTTTTTTATTTTTATTTATTTTTTTAAAGAGTTTGTTTGTTTGTTTGATTGAACGCGCTAATCTCAGGAACTACTGGTCCGATTTGAAAAGTTCTTTCAGTGTTAGATAGCCCATTTATCGAGGAAGGCTATAGGCTATATATTATCCCTGTATTCCTATGGGAACGGGAACCACGCGGGTGAAACCGCGCGGCGTCAGCTAGTGATGATGATAATGATGATGATCAATCCCCTATACACCAATAAGTTTATATTGATTACAGGATTCTAATATAGGTTTTTGTCTCCAGAATCCACCGGCGCTCCCACCAGAACAAGGGTGGGGGTAACTCCAACTCGCGCTCGCGTTCCTCAGACCGCTACGAGTGTGACTGCTGCAACGAGACCTTCAGCCGACGCGAGAAGTTATACGAGCACAAGTCAGTACCATTAGGATCGTGTCCCATTGCAACTCAGACCAATTATAGAAGGACCTGTATCGCACTCATAGTCACGAACAAAATTGTCTTTCATTTTCTGAGGAAAACGAGCTTAGATTTAGTATATATCTTATACTAAACTAGAAGTTTTTGCCCGTTTTTTTACACAATTCAATTACACAAAAAGGTATTTTTATGGAGCTCTTTAACCGACGAACACGATTACGACTATTTAACATCGATACTATAGAGACAGTTTCTATAATCGCATTAGATCGTTGATCATATACTTTGACAGAAAAGTAACGTCCAGCGAGGCAGGTCCTATACAATAATTGGTCTGAGCATTGCAAAGATAAGAAAAAAAAAATGCGTGCGCACTGTGTACACATGTCAGAAGTGAAACTTCTTTGGCGAACTAATTTATAAATCTTGTTTATATTTATACAAATGTAAAACTATACATTTTCGAGACTAAGAGGAAGGGAAAAAGGAAGATAGGTTAGGAATTTAATTGTCATTAAAATATAAAAAGTGTTAAAAATTAATGTAAATTATAAATTTGACGGCCTCCATGGCGCAGTGGTATGCGCGGTGGATTTACAAGACGGAGGTCCTGGGTTCAATCCCCGGCTGGGCAGATTGAGATTTTCTTAATTTGTCCAGGTCTGGCTGGTGGGAGGCTTCGGCCGTGGCTAGTTACCACCCTACTGGCAAAGACGTACCGCCAAGCGATTTAGCGTTCCGGTACGATGCCGTATAGAAACCGAAAAGGGGTGTGGATTTTCATCCTCCTCCTAACAAGTTAGCCCGCTTGTAAAGAATACTTGTACAGAATAAAAACAAAAAAATATTTTTTTCAATTTATTTCTTTAATATTTACATTGCGCGATTTCTCTCTCTCGTTCAATCTCTCTCACTACAGCTCTCTCCCAAGTCCCACCTCTCACTCCATAGCACTGTGCGTGATACGACGTTCGCTCTGTCTCACTTTTTCTCTCAATATTTCTCACTCGCTCGCTCCCTACTCTCACTCCACGGCTAGTTGCTTCATGCTACGTTCGCCCTGTCTTACTCTATCTCAATCGGTTTCGATCGCTCTCTCTCTCTTTTTCGACACTTCGTTGCATACCGGCGTGACGTTACATCTGTAAAAATTTTACCCTCATGCGCCTAAAGAAGTTTCACTTCAAAAATAATATAGCTTTTATTAATGAAGATTTTGTACAATTAAATGATGTCCCTAATCTCATTGTGCCAGTGTTTCCTGTCCAGAGCTATTCTTCTCCAGAATGGGCCAGCTGTAAGCTTCAGCTCGTCTTCCCAATCAAAAATCAAAATCAAAAATTCATTTATTTCAAGTAGGCTTTGTATACAAGCACTTTTGACACGTCAGTTGACTATTTGTAAAGATTCTACCACCGGTTCGGAAGGCAGGTTCTGCTGAGAGGATACCGGCAAGAAACTCAACAAGTTGCTCTTTTAAAAAAAATCATACAATAATATTATAATTACAATTGATGACAACATTACAATTTCTTATAGTTTTACTTCCTGTGTGAAGGTGGAAGCTGATCCAACGGTCTCCAAGCAACGTTATCATTAAGGAACTCATCAATGTTGTAGTAACCTCGACTAAGCAAATTTTTTTTAACACATTGCTTAAAGCTATGCATTGGCAGGTCCATCCCACCGTCTATGTTGCCGTCTCTTTTTCCGTCTCCCATTGCGAGGGCACCATTGTGTTTTGTTGTGTTTTGTGACAAGGGTACTCCACTTTTCTTGAAGATCCCGAAGCATATTACCTGTCCATCACTTAAGCTGGTCCATCCTGGTTAAAATGTCGGTAACTCTGGTCCTTTTCCTTATATCAATGTTTCTTATTCTTTCCCTCTTCTTTACTCCCACCATACTACGCTCCATTGCCCTCTGGCATTTCTGAGGACTACCCTGTGGGCCCTGTTTAGCGCCCATAATAAATAAATAAATAAAATAAAAAATAAAATAGCCTTTATTGCCAAATTGGTTATTAGTCTGCAGCTTGTTTTCCGACAAATGCCTCCTCTACAGTTTTCCATTCTATTCTATTTCTTGCTAAACGAGACCATATTGGCCGCTATGCTCCTAATATCATCTTCCCACCTTTTAGTCTGTCTGCCTGTTTCTCTTGCTGTCTCTCAGGTACCATTCCGTTTTTGTCCTGGTCCATTTATCTTTCTTTTCTCTTATCATATGCCCTGTCCATCTCCACTTTAGTTGTTTGTTAGTTGCGTATGCATTTATGAATTTATTAGTTTTGCTTTTTTAATTTTACTCGGTCCTTTCTTTTGACTCCAATAGCGCCTATAATCTATAATATAAAAATGAATCGCAAAATGCGTTGGTAAGCGCATAACTCAACAACGCCTGGACCAATTTGGCCAATATTTTTTTTAAATGTTCGTTGATGTTTTAGGATGGTTTTTACGGCGAGAAAAATTCGAATAATTGCCGGAAAAACCATAAAAATAGCCATTTTCTTTTTCCCATACAAATGTTTTTCTGGCTAAAATGTTGTCAATTTGAGCTTTATTGTTATTGTATAAAGTTCATATTAATAAAAATTAGAAAACGGAGTAAGGGTGGGGTAGGGTAGAGTAGGGTAGGGGTAGTTGAAAGTTTACATCGAGTTTCACGCGGACGAAGTCGCGGGCGTCTGCTAGTAGATAATAAAAGAGAGCATGTTGTTCCAGAGCGGAGGCCCATCGCGGCGCCATGACGGTCCGGTGCGAGGTTTGCCGGAAGTGCTTCGAGGACGACGCGGAGTTGGCGGCGCACGACCGCACGCACACCGCCGACGAGAGGGCCGGTGAGTGCACAAGCGGCCTTGGTACATTGTCAGCATCAGCAAGACTACCCCATCACAAAGTATCACATGACACTAAGTAAATCCACTGACCATATCAGCAATATTACCCCATCACGAAATATCACATGACACTGAGTAAATCCACTGACCATATCAGCAATATTACCCCATCCCGAAATATCACATGACACTGAGTAAATCCACTGACCATATCAGCAATATTACCCCATCCCGAAATATCACATGACACTGAGTAAATCCACTGACCATATCAGCAATATTACCCCATCCCGAAATATCACATGAGACTGAGTAAATCCACTGACCATATCAGCAATATTACCCCATCCCGAAATATCACATGACACTGAGTAAATCCACTGACCATATAAGCAATATTACCCCATCACGGAATATCACATGACACTGAGTAAATCCACTGACCATATCAGCAATATTACCCCATCACGAAATATCACATGACACTGAGTAAATCCACTGACCATATCAGCAATATTACCCCATCACGAAATATCACATGACACTGAGTAAATCCACTGACCATATCAGCAATATTACCCCATCACGAAATATCACATGACACTGAGTAAATCCACTGACCATATCAGCAATATTACCCCATCACTACTTACAAATGAAACGTTATTCCATTTTTTACTAAACTACAAGTTTTTGGCCGTTTTTTATGCCATTCAACTACACAAAATGGCACTTTTAGGGAGCTCTTTACACGACGAAAACGATTACAACAATGAAACATCGATCGATTCTATAGCAACAGTTTTTATAAACGCGTTAGATAATTTATACTTAATCTTTGACAGAGGGTTAACGGTTTACGAGGCAGGACCTTTCTTTTTAATGGTCTAAGGCCTAAACAGTTATCAGTTTATCAGTGTTTTATAGGATATATTTTGGAGAGTGTGCTCAGGAGCTATTCGATGTCATACCACCTTCGCCTTTTCACCATCGCACCGCAACATCGGGTGGGTTTTCATCCCTATGTTGTAGAGGTCCCTAGGACCCGTACAAAACGCTTTGCGTCTTCTTTCCTCATACGCACGGCTAAGGTTTGGAATACCCTTCCCAAGTCTGTGTTTCCTGAATCTTATAACTTGGGTATCTTCAAAACAAGAGGTTAGATCATGGTCAAACGCGAGCCTATTTGCATTAAAAAAAAAAAACAAATACAATGCCAATATCAGCAGCATTAATGATTTTAAACTTATTTCGTGGTTGTTCATTATGAATGTTATTTAAACGGGTACATACCACGATAAAACGACGAGATTTTTATTGTCGATATTTCGACCCAGTTGCATGGATCGTGGTCACGACGGGACTGAAGTTGCGAGATGAAAAGCGAAGTCAGCTGTTAGGGGCAGAATCGATCTACCCTCTTTATTGTTCTTTTTTTTTTCAACAACCTCGCGTTTTTGGCTGTTTAGGCAAACCACACTCACGACATCGCTTTATCGCTTTTGTTATCAGCAGCATTACCCCATTCTAACGCTTCCACGAATTCTACAGGGCGTTGCTCTGAGTGCGGCAGCTCGTTCGGGCGCTACGAGCAGCTGCGGCGGCACCGCGCCAGCGCGCACGCCGCGTCGGCGCCGTCGCGTCTGCCGCACGTGTGCGCGCAGTGCGGCAAGCGGTTCACGCACACGCACTCGCTGACGCGCCACATACACAACCACGCCAAGCAGCTCTACAGATGCGTCGTGTGCAAGGTGAGTGTTCGCGCAGGGGACACTTTTGGGTCCACGTTTGTTGATAATCTCTATTAATGACCTTTACAATTATTGATACCTAATGCATATTTTTTTTGGAAAACAGCGAATAAAGATTCTTAGGTCACGACATTTTAAAGAGAATGGATCGTAATTGGGTATTGTTTAATCATAAATACTTTTTTATAGTTGCATATTTTAATATAGTTTTCAATGTGTGCTTTGGGTCGCACAGGGAACACTTTTGGGTCCTCGTTTGTTGATAATCTCTAATAATGATGTATATCTGTCTATTGCTATTAAAGTATCTACACGCTATCCTCAGGCATTGTTCATGCCTAAATGCAATTTCCTACAGATTCATACGTCAGGCCACGGGCGCTCCGTGGTTTTTACGCATTAACGATTTACATAGAAACCTAGATCTCCCCACATAGCCCAATATATGAAATTAATAAATAACTCTCGAAAACTTATTTTGAGAGTACCGCCAAACTAGTGGTTGAGGCTTGCAGCTACACCCCCGATTCCAACGCCGATATTAGTTTCTTTTACGATCCTGCAACGACATAACGACCGACAATGCTTCCTAGGAAACACGAACACAAGCAACCTCGCGGAGGTCCATATATCTGACGTCAACTTGACGTGGGGGTTTTCAACTCACGATCTCGGAGGCACCCCGGACTAATACGCTCAAGCCAAAACACCCTCCCAAAATGGGGTCTAAGCCGAGGTCCGAGTCTCAGAGGAGACGTCCCTAGAAAGTTGTACCGCCCATCTCTTCTGCTTCAGTTTTCGGGCCCCATCAGGCGATGCTTCTGCGCTGGCTCACGCGTGCAAACTCTAATGCTATCGCACAGGGAACACTTTTGGGTCCACATTCATTGATGATCTCTATTAATGCTGTATTCTATCTGTGTCTAATGTGTGTGTAGACTTTTAAAGGTGTTGCACAGGGAACAATTTTGGGTCTACATTTATTCATAATCTCTATTAGTGATGTATTCTATCTCTGTCTAACATTTTTAACGTGAATCATTTCGTCTCTTTCAGGCGTCGTTCACGCGCGCAGACCAGCTGGCGCAACACCTCAACAGCCACCTGGCGAACTACAAGCGGCTCAAGCAGTAGTAGTGCAACCGCCGCGACCGCGTTCCGAAACGCCAAAGTCTAGAATCTACATACGGTATGCCGCGGTGTAGCAAGCGTACAGTACGGAAAGTATATGTATGGTGTAGTGTAACCTTATAGCCGAGTCAGCAGGGTTATTATGTATTATTCAAATAATGAGTCATTGCATCGTTTTTCGTTGTATTTAGTGATCATCTAACATAGTTATTTCAACAAAATATCCTTGACTACGCCATTTTACATCAAGTGTCAGTTATTTTTTGTTTTTACGATCATCTAACATGATTATTTCAACTAAATACGTAAATAACGATCTTCATTTATCTAACAACCAACAACCCACATTAGAGAAATCGAAAATATTTATTTATTGTCACAACAGAATGAGTACATAGTTTTGAGATATATTTAAGAAAATAGCAAAGTGTACATATTATATATTGTTCTTTGCTATTTCACATATATCTCAGCATATTTACACAGTGCTTGTGTTTTGTCTATGAATGAACGTAATTTTTCAGATCGACATCATTTTGTCTTAGGGTCCATTTACACAAGCGGCAACTCTACTGACGACTGCAGTCAGCGACGTCTCGGCGGCAGCCCACGGCAGTCGACTGCAGTCGTCGGTAGCAGCTGCCGCTCGTGTAAATGAACACTTACACTGCAGTAGGCTTAAGATACGTGCCGCGACATATCTCGTGAAGACAAGACATATTGCAGACCAATAGCGGCGACGAAAGAGAAACGATATTTTTGGTTCTGCCGCTGTTGGTCGACGAGAAGAATTATTTATGTGGCACGCGTCTTAAGCATACCGAAACGGTGAGTGTTTTAAGGTGTTAAGTGATAATAATGATAATCTATAACATGTTAGTTTCCCAACTGTACATTTGCTACACTGTGGCGAATAGCCCTTAGGTCGTTACTTAGAAAGTATTTTCACTATATTATTATGGTTTTTAACACAGAAATGCACTTCCGGCTTCATTGAAGTGTCCCAACTCGTAAATTATGTATTTTTTATTTCGTTACTGAAACATTTTCAAAGTATGATGTCATACATTGCATTATTTTTACAGTAATATATACAGTACTGTTAAAAAATGGTTCGTACAAGACAAAACTTTCGGTATTTTACAATACTTTTAAAATATTCTCTATTATTGAAACTTGTAAATTGACTTAAATTGTAAATAACTCGAAAATTTTAGATCTTCATTATGCTCAAATATCTTGGTTTTTGAGCATAATGAAGATCCATTTTTCTTTTTTATATGCATTTAGCAATATCGTCTGAAGCATTACCTACGTGTTTTTTTTTACGTAAAGTGACATAACTCAGAAATCGAGATTTTTGCGAATAATAAATTTAACAAATTCAGTTCTGATTTTTGAAGAGTACATTTTTATTATGGCGTCACTAATTTGGAATTATGGACTTTACATGCTAATGTATTTTTTTTTATTTTATAAAAAATATTGGATCATTTATTTTTATATCTGTCATTATGTTTGTGACGAATTTTTGACGTTTTTTAGGGGGTCGAAAATTTGTATATCCATTTGAATGAAGTTTTTTCCTTATATAATATAGTTATTATAAATGAATTATTTTTCCTGGCATCTCAACTCAATATTATAAATAAATAATATATTAATACACATTTATGTTCAGGTGCCAGTTAAAAATAATTTAAATTGTATATAATTATGCTGATTTGTTTCTAATACAGCTTTTGAATGTGACTGCATTTTTCGAAACGCGAATAATGACGTCATTTGCAATAAAATTTGTGTTTTTTTTTTGTATCAACTTTAATACTTTACAAAGTTTTTTAATACATTTTAATTTTGTGTTTTTTTTTTTATAATTTGATATATTCTTTTATTTTATTGAAATGACTATTTGGTGAAAGCGAATAAGCATTTTGTAAGATTTTTATCAGTCTATTGCGAACTATCTATAGTCAAACTTTTTGTCTTGCAAGTTTTGAATTTAACTCTTTCTCTTTCTGTCTAATACAATAATATTGAAAGGGAAAGATGAAGGGGAATTCAAAAGTCGCAAGAGATTTACAAAAAAATAGGGTAGTTGACTCATATCGAATTTAAAATATATTATTAAAAAAAAAATTGAGGATTTTTTATAAGATATTATTTAGAAATCATATATTTTTTCAAATTTTCCAAACGTTACAAACTCTGTCGTCCATTTTGTGACGTCATAATGTTACTTGATGTGGTAAACGTCAAACTTGTTTTTTTTTTCGTTAAACGCTCCGTTTGGTAAAGGATTAAGTAATGTGACGTCATGAAACAGTGTTTTGGATCGTATTGTCAAATAAATATTGAAAAATCATGCCTTAAAAATATATGACATTTTTTTTTAATCGAGTAGAACGATAAAGACCAATTTAAGATTATTTTAAAAAACGTGTCAACTAGCCTATTGCTACAGAATAGCCCTTTATATATCACAGGCACAATTATCCGTCCACTTTAATATGACGCGAGTATATTAAAGTGGGCGGAAAATTTTGCCTCTGAGTATATTTCATATCGTAAATAAACGTTCGGAAACATAATTAGTTATAAAAGATGATATATTATGATGCCGGAAGGACATTTTTTTTAAAGAATCAGCCTTAGATACATTTTATGATGAATATAGTTAAAGTAATAGTAGGAAAAAATAAAAAGGGTATAATCTAGGCGTGTGCGAGACATATCGATAATTATATCGATGTATGATTTCGTCGATAAATATTTCGGAAAATTGACATCGTTCGATGTTTATAAATATACCTATATGTAAATATGTAAGTACATTGAAATTATCTTATTTGTTCAAATTCTGGAAAATTCCACATTTTTCTCATACTTTACAATCTATTTATTCATAGTTTTTTTTATGTCTTGCTTTTTTTACTTCTGTTTTCTAAAGATATAATATAAAAAATTACACAAAAAGGTATATTTACGGAGCTCTTTAACCGACGAACACGATTACACACCTATTTAACATCGATTCTATAGAGACATTTTACTCGCATTAGATCGTTGATCATGTACTTGGACAGAAAAGTAACGTCTAGCGAGGCAGGTCCTATACAATAACTGGTCTGAGGTATCGTGTGGCGGCCACCGGCGTCAACAGTGTGAGACGAGTCCATATAAAATGTATGAAAACTACTGGAAATTGCCGGTAGAGGAAGAAAAAATCATTTATTCCATAAATTTTGCCACACTTAACCACTTAATACAATAATAATGTAGTGCCCAATACTCAAACCGCTTAGTCTAATCATCAGAACATTAGTCATATTTGGCACAACCTTGAAAAAGGATCCAGCTCAGCATTGTGCTGCATGTACCAAGCAAATATTGGACACTAGACGACGACGCGCAGTTTCATCCGCGTGGTTCCCGTTCCCGTTAATATATAGCCTATAGCCTTCCTCGATAAATGGGCTATCTAACACAGAAATGATTTTTCAAATCGGACCAGTAGTTCCTGAGATTAGTGCGTTCAAACAAACAAACGCTTCAGCTTTATAGTATTAGTATAGATACAGCGATGATTGTCATGTCAGACCTTGAACCAGGCGACACCACGGAAGTGCGTAGTCACAGCGACATAAAACGTAAAATAAAACCAAAAACCAAACCTAGCGGTGTTTTGTGGTTGTGGCCAAGAATATCAGCATTCAAAATCAAAATAAAAAATCATTTATATCAAGTAGGCTCAGTTTACAAGCACTTTTGACACGTCAGTTGAATATTTGTAAAGATTCTACATTCATTTCTACATTCATTTTGGTTGCCGCATATTTTGATTGTTGAATAATAATTATCGATATAATAATCATCGATATTTCGCGCACACGCCTAGCAAAATCGGCATTTTCGAATACAAATTTGGGTATTTGGCTCTTTATAATTATTATTATTATTATAATATTATAACTATTATTGATAAGTATATAGTTGTTTTTATATTTGTTAAGTATTTCAATACACGTAATTGTATGTATTTTTTTTTAATTAAGTAAATCCAATTGATTATTATTTATGTAATAATAATAATGAATTTTTTAAAGATTATAAAATTCAAAGTACATTTTTTTTTTATATAAAAAAATGTACTTATACCACTTTTGCTGCGCGACACACTGAAATGAAGTTTTTATTTTGTGGAAATTAATTTTTTTTTTTTGAAAATTTTGGTGCGTTTATAAATGAACTTCTTATGTATCTACTTATACAAGTATGTATACTGAGTTTTTCCCATAGTTGATTTCTTTTTTTCAAGTAAAACTTCTTTACCCACGCTTGACTTGGGGAGTAATGCGTTACGAAAAATGTAATCCGGCGAGACGAATGAACGTTTACACTGAGAACTATAGATGTTTTACTTCAGTTGTGTGGTTTAAAGCACTTTTTTTTATTTAATAAATTCTCTGTCTATTTATTATTCAACAATTGTTTTAATTTCTTTCTGTGACTGAAAAAATATTGACAGAAATGCAAAGCAAAACCGACTGCTCGAGACATTGAGAATTGTAGAATATCTCAATGATATGTTTTCGAAGTAGTTTATTTTTATTATATGCAATAACAGAATTATATTATGTAAAACTGTCAAGTACTGCTGGTTTATAACTGCAAAAAAATTTGTAGGAAAACAATTTAACAGTAAAATAGTTAATTTTTCATAAAATGAAGTTAAATTGTCAGTTAGTAACTACTGTCAAAATAGATTTGTTGGAAATTTTAGTTTAGTTTTATATTATGTGAAAACGGGAAAGTAAACTCAAAATTGTCAAGGCTGTCATGTTTTGTCATTAATTGGTTTTATTTTATGCGAAAACAGAACTGTATTTTTAACGTAGACATATAAAGTAATAGACGAATTGAAAGCATAAATAAAAATGCGTGGACGATAAAAAAAGATAAGGTGTTTTCATATTGGGTTATGTTAAGCGTGTTTTTCAGACAGCCAACAATGGGCCAAACAGGTTTGACTAATGTCATTCTTTTATAGATATATCTAATACTATGTCCAATGTATTGTTCAGAATATCTGTTAGCCACTCCAGCCTTTTCCACTGTCTGTCTGTCTGAACTACTAGGCATAATGTAAGAAACTTATATTGTTATAATACATTTTTTTAAATCAATACTACTGCAAATTATACCAACAAAGTTAGTTAAAATATATTGATGAAAAAATGGTTCAGGGTAGTGTTCTGGCTGATGGGAGACTTTGGCCGTGACTAGTTAGTAGTTACATGTAGCGTTCCGGTACGATGTCGTGTAAAATCCGAAAGGAATGTGGATTTTCATCCTCCTCCTAACAAGTTAGTCCGTTTTCATCTTAGATTGCATCACTTACCATCAGGTGATATGTAGCTAAGGGTAAACTTGTAAAAAAATAAGTAAATAAGAATTGAGAGCTCTCTCTCTTCGTCTATTTCTTTCTGTGTCTACATATTTTAGAATGTAATGAAATTAAAAAAAGAAAACACTGCAAATCGGATTAATTAATTAATTATATTATACATATTTTAAAATTAGTGTTAGTTTAGTGTAAAGTTGTACACTAAACTAACACTAGTTCGGTTTAGTCTGTAAAAAAAAAATAAACTTAGTTTTAGTTAACTAAAAGTTGGAGAAGATTTGGCATTCGTAATAAATTTATTATCTTATTTTGTTGGAAAGTTTTTCTATTTATTTATTCCATACCCCTACCCTACCCTACCCCTACCATACCCTTACCCTACCCCAAAAAAAAAAGTAAAAAGTACCCTATGTCCTTCTTTTGGCTCTAAACTACCTCCCTGCCAATTTTCAGCTAAATCGGTTCAGCCGTTCTTGAGTTCTAAGTGGAGTAACTAACACGACTTTATTTTATATATATAGATTTAGACTTAGTTTCTACAGTGTGTGTGTACACAAAGTGCTGAAATGGCGATCCCGCACTAGTAAGCGCAGTGTTGGTCGACCCCCCACCAGGTGGACTGACGACATCAAGCGAGTCGCAGACATTCGCTGGCTGCAGGCGGCTCAGTATCGTGATGTTTGGAAGTCCCTACAAAAGGCCAATGTCCTGCAGTGGACTCCATCGGCTGATATGATGATGATGATGATGATGAGTAAAGATGCTTGGAGGCCATTGGATCAGCTTCCACCTTCACACAGGAAGTAAAACTATAAGAAATGTAAACAGTAATGGTTATCAATTGTAAATTATAATACTGTATGACTTTTTCAAAAGAGCAACTGTTGAGTTTCTTGCCGGTTTCTTCTCAGCAGAACCTGCCTTCCGAACCGGTGGTAGAATCTTTACAAATAGTCAACTGACGTGACAAAAGTGCTTGTAAACTGAGCCTACTTGAAATAAATGATTTTTAATTTTGATTTTTTTTTTATTTTGAGTTTGTTCAGGTTGTATTCTATACGTCAAATGATGACTAATGAGTCAAAACCGGCCAAGTGCGTGTCACACGCAGTCTAGGATTCCGTAGATTAAGTTAGCACTTTAATCCCCTATGTAATGCACAGAAATACTGATAACCATACCCCATAAAATGGGATAAACGATGAAAAATTCATTCTCAATGGGGATGATGACAAGGTTTGAATATATTGATTTTTATGATACATTCGGGTAAATAAGGTCAATGTTAACTAATTTATACATAAAAAGCAAAGATTGTCTGGATATTTGTAAAATAAATGAGATTATTAAATTTCAAAATCAACTATAAATATTTTATCGTATAAACATAAACGCACAAATAACAAAGATATTAGTAATTTTGTTTGATCGCCCATACAAATCTAACGATCAGCGAGCCAACGACGTCACTAAATCGTGCCATTTTGTATGGGGCGTTTTTCAGGGATCCGCGGCAGCGCCGCAAATCTGACCCTTTAAATCCCTGTAGCTACGAAAGTAAAGATTGCAGATACCCTGTTACTTTTACAAAATTGCTTTGATATTAGTATAATTTATATACAATTAAAAAAACTGTCATCATCCCTATTAACAAGTAAGAAAGGAACCCAAAACGCTGTTTTATCAAGTGTATAAAGTTATTTATACGATACGAGAACAAACAATCTAGAGGTCATGGCCAACGTCATTTTATACTATAGACATGTTAGGTGGCTGTTATTAAAAAATCACCGCAAAAAGTGATCCTTTAGCTACTACTACTAGACGCACACATGCACAATTATGTGTTTAATTCCAATATATACATTTTATGTCTAGGTAGGTATAGGATTTTAAAATCAAAAATTCATTTATTTCAAGTAGGCTCAGTTTACAAGCACTTTTGTTACGTCAGTTGACTATTTGTAAAGATTCTACCACCGGTTCGGAAGGCAGATTCTGAGATTAAAGTTGCTAAATTTATTATATTTAGTTGCTACATTGTATTTGTATATTTAGGTGTTATTTGTTTATATAACTTTCGTTATTGACCTACTATACCATACCGTATACGACTCAATGAAATGCGGTCCAATCGACCGCTTCTGTTTGCCTCAGTTTTTACGCGTAAGTAACAGATCTCTATTATTATATACTTGACGGCCTCCGTGGCGCAGTGGTATGCGCGGTGGATTTACAAGACGGAGGTCCTGGGTTCGATCCCCGGCTGGGCAGGTTGAGATTTTCCTAATTGGTCCAGGTCTGGCTAGTTACCACCCTACCGGCAAATACGTACCGCCAAGCGATTTAGCGTTCCGGTACGATGCCGTGTAGAAACCGAAAGGGGTGTGGATTTTCATCCTCCTCCTAACAAGTTAGCCCGCTTCCATCTTAGATTGCATCATCACTTACCATCACTTACCTTATGAAAATAAACGCGACAATGATAAATTTAGATGCGTACAACATAAAACTACTCTGTACCATAATAGTTTATTCATAGCGGCAGTAAGAATTTATAATAAGTTATCAAAATAAATTAGGAAAGAAAAGAATATAAATTGCTTTAAAAATAATTTATATAAATACCTAACTCAACAGGCATTCTACAGTGTAAATGAGTATTTAAGTTAATATTATTGTTATTTTCATACATATTTTAATTGTAAAGATGTAAATTTTAAATGGTGAAATTGTCATTTGAATCATTAAATAATTTGCATGCCTAATTGGCAAGATACATTTACCATCTACATTTACCGACCACCTGTATAAATAATGTATGTATCTGCAAAGAAATTAATTGATTGATTGATTGAGATTGTAGTCAAGGGCTAACTTGTAAAGAATAAAAAAAAAACTCTTCGCCGCTGGTACCAATGTATCGGTCAAAGGTCGTTACCCTGTATAGGACACAAAATCCTAATTATTTATTAATTAAGTATGAATTGGACATCGAAGTGCGGTCGGTGAGTAAACAGTTTTAATATGAAAGCATTCTGTTCATAACTGCAGTGGAGGGAAAAACCTTTAACCGAATGATGATACAGCTTTCATTGACTGCGGCACAAGTTACAAGCGCAAGCGATTTAACAACAGTCTGTTTTTTTACATTTATTTTATGCGGGTAGTGAGAAAAAAACGGGTTACCGGCAGAAATGAAAACTTGAACGTAACGTTGTGCATTTTTAAATATTTTGGAACAAGAACTACTGGTCCGATTTGAATAATACTTTCAGTAGTAGATAGCCCATTTATCAAGGAAGGCTATAGGCTATTATATATTTTATTTTCAAAAAAAATAGGGATCCTTCCTGAAATTCCGTTAATGTAACCCAAGGTTTACAAAATGTTTGTTTACATAGCGTGCGCTGCAAAAACTATTGACGTTAGAATAAAATAATGTACTACAACCTTGCAGAACATATTTTTCATCCCGAAAAAATGCATGGTTCCCGCGAAATTTGTGAAAAACTGAATTTCACGCGGACGAAGTCGCGGGCGTCCGCTAGTCTATTATATAGCCACTGAAAAAAAAGGTTCAGAAAAGCAATTGTATTTGTAGTTGATCTAGTGAACCCTTTGTATTTGGCTAAATATTTATAGCTCTAGGGGGGCAGCTGCCCCTTTAGCGATTCACTTGTTTTCATACTTTTAAAAAAAAGTATAAACGCTCCGCTTATGCACTGTGACACACCACTCCTACCGGTCGCGCCAATACCTACAGACTCTATAATGGCGCTTACAGTAGGGTTGTCACCTGCATACTAATATTATATCATCATCACCATTTTCAAACCATATTCAGTTCACTGCTGAGCTCGAGTCTCCTCTCAGAATGAGAGTGGTTAGGCGAATAGTCCATCACGCTGGCCCAATGTGGATTGGCAGACTTCACACACGCAGAGAATTAAGAAAATTCTCTGGTATGCAGGTTTCCTCACGATGTTTTTCCATCACCGTCTGAGACATGTGATATTTAATTTCTTAAAATGCACACAACTGAAAAGTTTGAGGTTTTTTTTTGTGCATGCCCCGGACCGACTTTGAACCCACACCCTCCGGAATCAGATGATGTCCACTGGGCTAAAACGGGATAATATTATATTGCGGAAGAGTATGCTTATAATATGTTTGTTTTTAAATGCGTTTATCTCTGTAACTAACAGTCATAAAGAAAAAAATATGGCCCTTATATTAATTTACTCTTTGACTAATGGCTAACCATTAGTTCGTTAGTAGGTATGGCAGAAGTACGAAATTGCCTGAACGGGCCGTGCAAGTGTTGTACGATGACGTCACGCACATTAAACGCGGGCTGTCGCCGCGCGCACACTTTAATATTCCATATCTTGAGAATTAATTAACGTATCGAAATAATTCTTTCACGAGAATTTTTTATTTTCAACGGAGAATACAGAAAGCTAACATTTGAAAATAGTAAACATTCTCCATTATAAATAAAAAAATATAGGTACTTGATAAAAGAATGGCTATGTTTGGACAGCCCTGAAGCAGTCGGACTACTTCACCAAGTCCGCCTCTGCTATTAGTATCATTACACGCTTCGATCAGATCGTCCGTTGAGACAATGAAACATTGACATTATATAATTTAAATATATTAATATTACAATTTTCACACAAAACTGGCTTATTTTCATAAAACTGGTCGTGTTATTTAGTGTAGTGCAGTGTATTTGTGTAGCTGTGAACATTTTGTGTCTATTTCGTGTGTGTTCTATGTGTTTTCTAAACTTGTAAGTTTTTCTTTATGTTATAAAATGATAATTTTATACTATAGATAGGTTACATCCATACAAGATCACTGTAAATAGTGATTTGAATTTAGCTACACCATTGAGCGCACATATGTACAATTTTGTATTTAATTCCATTATATATATATTTATGTATATATAGTTTTTACACTTCCTGAACACACAACTCGACATTGTAGACGATATTTAGGTATTATTTGTTGAAATAACGTTCGTTGTAATAAGCGACTAAATAAAATGAAGTCAATTTTCCACATTTTGCCTCAGTTTTGATCCCTTCTCTGGTATAAAATATCATTGATATTTACTAATATATAAAGCTGAAGAGTTTGTTTGTTTGTTTGTTTAGTTGAACGCGCTAATCTCAGGAACTACTGGTCCGATTTGAAAAATTCTTTCAGTGTTAGATAGCCCATTTATCGAGGAAGGCTATGGGCTATCCCCGTACTTCTACGAGATCGGGAACCACGCGGGTGAAACCGCGCGGTGTCAGCTAGTTATATTATATACCTACTGGGTGAACTACGCAGTTTTCTATTCTACTGTGTATCTTTTCATCGGTGTAAGAATTTTTAAAATCGGTTTAGAACAAACAAACAAACTCACTATAGAATTTATAAACATCTAAGTAAATAAATAAATGATTTTATAGTCTGGCAAGCACGTTGATGACACTCCTATGATATGCGGGCGACGGGGGGGGGGGGGGGGGGGAGAAAGACTGCGGGTGTGAAATTGTGCGCGCGGGGAAGTGAGTTGCATCAATCTTGGGTTTTTCGAATTGAGAACCTCCTCCTTTTTTTGAAGTCGGTTAATAAGTATTGGATAAAAAACTAAGCAGATCGGGGGTGGTCACCCATCCCCCCCCGGTCTTATCCTCCCGGTATGCTAGTTGACATATACGAAATTGAGATTCTGTGTAACAAATGTCATCCGGGGCCTACTGGTGGATATCATACAGTAGGTAGATGACATTTCGTCGAAGCCTCCACCAGCCAGACTTGGACTCAATCGGCCCAGCCTGGGATCGAACCCACGATCTCCGTCTTGTAAATCCACCGCACATACCACTGCGCAACGGAGGTTGTTAAAAAGGCACAATTATATTATTTCGCATTAGGTCAGCGCGGTGGACTAGTAGCCTAACCACTCTCATTCTGACAGGAGACTAGTGCTCAACAGTGAGCCGAATATGGGTTGTTAGTGATGATGATTAATAATGAAACACCAACTTATGTGTAATGTCTGTCACATGTCCTAGTGTAAAAAAGATTTATATAATTCGCGCGCCAGGAGTCTTGACGTGATGTAGAATAAAAAAAATACAGTATAAGAAAAAACAAAAGATAAACTCCCACAATTAAACATATCGCAACTATAATCATGACATTAACTTTTTATCTTCATTACTGCCAAAATGAACTTCGTCACATTAAAATTAAGGTTCAAATTTGTATGAACGAAAATGATTGAAGATGTGGTTAATGATAACATTTATAATTAAAATGTAGTTATGATAGCTTAGATTATGTTAACGCGTTGAGGTTTTATTTTTATAAAGTTTTTTTTCTTAACTTTGTTTTGTTTATAGATTTTAATATGACTCTTAAAGTAATTAGTTGTGAAAATTTTATTAAAATTAAACCTTATTTTTTTCTAACTTTTAATGATTTTGTAGGCGCAGTAAGAATGTTGTGGTTTTCAACAGCGAGGCCTTAGTTTCGATTCCCAATTCGGGTCAATTTAGGATTTTTATCTTACATGTATCGTGATAGCCGTGTGGATATGACCTCTGCTTCTAATTCCGGAGGGAGTACGTTCGAATCCATTCCGCACCTCTAACTTTTCAGTTATGTTCATTTTAAAAAGTTAAATATCACGTATCTCAAACTGTGTAGAAAAAACATCGTGAGGAAACTTGCGTGTCTGAGAATTTTCTAAATTCTGCCAATCTGCATTAAGTCAGCGTGCCTAACTCCTCTCATTCTAAGAGGAGATTCGTGCTCAGCAGTGAGCCGAATATGGGTGGATAATGATGATGCTGATGTATATTGACTCAGATCTGATTTGGTGGTAGGCTAGAATCGTCAGAGGTCTAAATGGAATAAACTTGTGCCTGTTCCAAGTAACAGTAAACTTGCTACCATATTAGTCTTTGTCACTTAATATCAGGTGAGATCGCATTCCAGTGGCGCTAACATGCGGCTAACGACATAGGTTACAAGTTAGCCCTTGGCCACAATCTCACCTGATGGTAAGTGAGAACGAAGATGATGCAATTTAAGATAGAAGCGGGCTAATTTGTTAGGAGTAGGATGAAAATTCACATCCCTTTCAGTTTCTATAGTCTTTGGTAGGGTGGCGCAATGGTATGCGCGGTGGATTTACAAGATGGAGCTACTGAGTTCTATCCCGGCTGGGCCGATTGAGGTTTTCATAATTGGTTCAGGTCTGGCTGGTGAGAAGCTTTGGCTGTGGCTAGTTACCACCCTACTGGCAAAGACGTACCGCCAAACGATTTAGCGTTCCGGTACGATGTCGTGTAGAAACCGAATTCGTCCTCGGAATGTTTTGCGCAGTGCATTGAAGTGTGCAAAATGTTTATGCGCATTTTATTATGACTAATCACGTAAAAGCAAAACAAAATAAATACAATGCACCCAACCCAACCCATCTCAAATTTTTCCATTTTTTGAATCACATATTCGTTTAGATACCTACCTATCATAAATTAAAGCCATTAGAAACATTAAGGTGCATAAGAACATAGGTTTCTCAGTAAATTAAAAATGAAGAAATTTAAATTAAAAACAAAAACTGTTGTTGAGTATGTATTATGAATTTAATCAGTAAGTTAGGGACTGCCTCATTAGTTCAGTTGTTAACACCATAGGCGTATATAGCGGGCGAGCTGGGTTGGCCGGGCCCACCCTAGAATAGTCCAGTGCCCACCCTAGAATAGTCCAGTGCCCACCCTAGGATACTGGGCTACCGATTTGAAATTCTATGATGAACGCCGAAATACTAATAATTTTACAGAAAGTATCATTTAAAATATCAAGTAGGTAATAACAATTACAACTTATAATAAAGAAAAACCTATAAGTAATTCGTCATCAACCCATATTCTGCTCACTGCTGAGCTCGAGTCTCCTCTCAGAATGAGAGGGGTTAGGCCAATAGTCCACCACGTTGGCCCTGCGGATTGGCAGACTTCACACACGCAGAGAATAGGGATGATGACAGTTTTTTAAATTGTATATAAATTAAGAGTACGCTAATAGTGAAGCAATATTGTAAAAGTAACAGGGTATCTGCGATCATTACTTTCGTAGCTACAGGGATTTAAAGGGTCAGATTTGCGGCGCTGCCGCGGATCCCTGAAAAACGCCCCATACGTAGATTTTGAAATTTTATAATCTTATTTATTTTGCAAATATCCAGTCAATCTTTGCTTTTTATATACAAATTAGTTAACATTGACCTTATTTACCCGAATTTATCATAAAAATCAATATATTAAAACCTAGTCATCATCCCCATTAAGATAATAAATATAAGTAATAAATATTTTGAAAAATATATTAAGACCTTTTCTGATACCTACCATAGATACAAAGAAAAAATAATAAATAAGTCGAGCCGTTTCAGAGGTCTGCGTCTACAAATATTTCTAACGAAATTTTTATATTGAGTGTCTCTGTTCAGTGATATGTAGGATCACCCCAGGCCCACCCCAGGAAATAATCCTATATACACCAATGGTTAACACATGAGTCTTGGGATGAGCTATGAAACACTGAGCATGTTTTCTTCTAAGAACTTCTCAATAGTAGCTTGAACTTCGGACTCGAGGTTACTTCACCATTGATGAATTTCTTAATGATAAAGATACTTGGAGGCCATTAAATTAGCTTCCAGCTTCACACAGAAAATAAAAGTAGGTAGTAGAAATTGTAATAATTTCAACCATGTACCTACTTGTATAAACTATGTATAGTGTAAAGCATAATACTGTATGATTTTTTTTCGAAAGCAACTGTTGACTATTTTGCCGGCTCTCTCAGCAGAACCTGTCTTTCGAACCGGTGCTGGAATCCCTACAAATAGTAAAACATGACGTTTTAAAAGTGCTTGTAAACTAAGCCTACTTGAAATAAGTGAATTTTGATTTTGGAAATTGGTGGTGTTCTCGTATCTCCGTATCATATAATCTTACATTACATTACATTACAGTTAAAATTATATTTGTCATGTGATAGCGATCGACACAATCAAACATAGAGTCGAAGCCCACCAACCCACAAATACAGCAACGTGGTAGAGACTTGGCACTGTAGTAACTGTATTAAAAATAGGCTAACAACAATTAATCAAAATTAACTTTATTATCTGTACCTATAGATATTGTGACAAAAACCATGGTGGTAATTATAATTATTAAGAAAGAAGTCATTTTAAGCTTGATGCTATATCAAGCTGTTAATAATGATTCATTAATTATATCACAAAGCAATTTCACAACGCATTCGCAAGCTGTTGACATTTAAAAATAATGATAGGATGTACGGTTAAAAAATAAGTATGTGTATTGACTTATTGAATTTCCGGATTATTAAACCTTGGGAACATTCTTCCGTAAATTTTGCATATACCTACTTAAAAATATGGAATGAAAATTTTATTTTTACCTAAACCACACTTCCCATCTCCGGGCTGAGATTTTTTTCAGAAGAAGAGCTCAATGTCACGATTCAGGATTCGAACCTTGGACTTCGTCATCCGCAACCATATAGGCTAAAGACTGGATGATGGTTTATACTAATACTAGCTGACGCCGCGCGGTTTCACCCGCGTGGTTCCCGTTCTCGTAAGAATACGGGGATAATATATAGCCTATAGCCTTCCTCGATAAACAGGCTATCTAACACTGAAATAATTTACCAAATCGGACCGGTAGTTCCTGAGGTTAGCGCGTTTAACCAAACAAACAAACTCTTCAGCTTTATAAACAGTTTTATTATAAGTACCTACTACCTATAGATTATTTAGTATTCGTAGTAGGTACTTATAATAATTTAATTCCTATAGATTGTTTAGTTGTACTGTGGTTGTACTAAAAGGTAATAAACCGGTAAATAGGAAAAATAGTAAATTATCTAAAGATGGACCAACACTGCTAGCAATCTATGCAATTATCCACTTACATACTGACAAGGACGCTATAAGGTACCTTTGCATACCTACTTCACTGAAGTTAGAATATTTAATTCACTATTTAAGTCCAAACCGATATAGCTCAACGGGGCACATAGTTTAAAGATAGACGTTAGGGTCCTAAAGTGCTGGAATGACGACCCCGCACTACAAAGCGCAGTGTTGGTCGACCCCCCACCAGGTGGACTGACGACATCAAGCGAGTCGCAGGGATTCAAAATTCATTTATTTTAAGTAGGCTCCTTTTACAAACACTTTTGATATATTGGATATTTAAGATTTATTAATAAAGATTCACCGGTTCGGAAGGCAGGTTCTGCTAAGAAGAAACCGGCAAGAAACTCGACAGTTGCTCTTTAAAAAAAAATCATATAATATTATAATTTACAATTGATGACAACATTACAATTTCTTATAGTTTTACTTTCTGTGTGAAGGTGGAAGCTGATCCAACGGCCTCCAAGCATCTCTATCATTAAGGAACTCATCAATGGTGTAGTGACCTCGACTAAGTAAATGTTTTTTAACACATTGCTTAAAGCTATGCATTGGCAGGTCCATCACTCACAATATTTGCTGGTAACTTACAACCGTTGTGTTTAGAATTCCATGCAAGAGGCCTATGTCCTGCAGTTGACGTCCATTGGCTGATATGATGATGATAATAATGATTTAGTTTACGCGTTGCCTTTACTCATTACCTTTGATCGGAACCCCTTCTTGGGTAAAGGCCTACTGCAGAATTTTCCAGAACTCTCTGTCATTAGCTTTGGTTTCCTGGTATCGCTTGTATATCCTCTATCCATCACTTGGGTCGTCTTTTCCTTGTTAGTACTTCCCCATCATCATTAGAAACCCATAATAACCCAATATAAGAGGGGAAGGTGGGAGGCTTCGGTCGTGGCTAGTTACTACCCTACCGACAAAAACGTAGGTACCGCTAAGCGATTTAGCATTCCGGTACGATGTCGTGTAAAAACCGAAAGGTGTGTAGATTTTCACCCTCCTAACAAGTTAGCCCGCTTCCATCTTATATTGCATCATCACTTACCATCAGGTGAGATTGTAGTCAAGGGCTGACTTGTAAAAGAATAAAAAAAAATTACTCCCATTACTCACCCAATGCGGATTGGCAGACTTCACACACGCAGAGAAATAAGAAAATTCTCTGGTATGCAGGTTTCCTCACGATGTTTTCCTTCGCCGTTCGAGACAATTAATATTTATTTTCTTAAAATGCACACAACTGATAAGTTAGAGGTGCATGCCCCGGACCGGATTCGAACCTACACCCTCCGAATCGAAGGCAGAGGTCGTATCCACTGGGCTCATCTGTACCTTACTTTATAGCCTGAGGTATTGAATTTTCTAAAACCTAGAAATCGAACGCTGGACTTTGTGGCAGCACATTAGGTACATTCAGAGAAGGTCAATATATGATATTCAAGACTCGAATAACCGGTAAACATGCCATGCTCTACACGAGTACACTAACATATCGACTGTCATATTAGAATAGTACAAGAGCCAGTGGATAGACTTTCGTCGTTTTATAAAGGACTAGCGACGCCTTCGACATTCACAGATAACGTGGCTTTCTGATAGTAAAAGATTTTTCGAAATAGGTTCAGTAGATTCCAGAGATTATACCCTACAACAACACAAATTTCATCTTTTTATAATCTATACTATGATGGCCGCGTGGCGCAGTGGGTGACCCTGCTTTCTGCATCCACGGCCGTGGGTTCGATTCCCACAACTGGAAAATATTTGTGTGATGAACATGCGTGTTTTCCAGTGTCTGTGTGTATTTATACATTATACATATAAATATTTATATGTAGTATATAATTGTATATGAATATTATAATATCAACTATCTTAGCACCCATAACACAAGCTACTCTGTATGCTTACTTTGGGGCTAGATAGTGATGTGTATTGTTTAAGTTTTTATATTTATTATTTATACTATAAAGAGGAAAGATTTGATTGTATGTTTGTTTGTTTGCTTTGAATAGGCTCAGAAACTACTGAACCGATTTGAAAAATTCTTTCTCTGTGTAAACTACTCTATCCCCGACTGCTATAGGCTATATTTTATCCCTGTATTCCTACGGGAACAAACGTTTTTTAGAAATTAAAATTCACGTGTCTCAAACTGTGAAGGAAAAACATCGTGAGGAAACCTGCATACCTGAGAATTTTCTTAATTCTCTGCGTGTGTGAAGTATGCCAATCCGCATTGGGCCAGCGTGGTGGACTAGCCTAACTCTTCTCATTTTGAGAGGAGACTAGTGCTCAGCAGTGAGGTGAATATGGGTTGATAATGACGAAGGTAGGTAAATCATCACTGGCTCTAACACTATAACCTATAAGGATACCATTTTGAATTAATTAAAACTCAAAAAACCAGACTTAAGTATTGTATTATGTTAATCATCAAATTCAAATTATTTCTACCTATAGGATACAAACAACAGCCCCATGGGCCCAGTGGTAACCTATGTGGTCCTGGGTTCGAGTTTAGACCATGTTACTCCGAAGTAGTGAGGTGGGTCTACACTTCATACCGTCTTTATTCCATTAAAATCGGTCTAGCCATTTCCAAGATTTACCTACATAGTCATAAAAGTTAAAAAAATTTCATAGATCCGTATTAGAAGAGCTTCACCAAAACGAAAATTAAAATAGATAATATCCTAGATAAGACGAGACGAACATTTTAGCAATCTATGGATTCACCGTGCGGATGCCGGGTCCATCTAGGATTGATAAATTTTTTTCAGAAAAATGTAGTATTTTTCAGATGTCACTAAAAAAATAATATAGTAGGTACCCTACCCTACCCTACCCCTACCCTATCAATTAAGGCTTCACACGCGACGGAAGCTTAAAAAATAAAGCAAGAAATTAAATATCACGTGTCTCAAACGGTGAAGGAAATCATCGTGAGGAAACCTGCATACCAGAGAATTTCTCAATTCTCTGCGTGTGTGAAGTATGCCAATCCGCATTGGGCCAGCGTGGTGGACTAACCTAACCCCTCTCATTCTGAGAGGAGACTCGGGCTCAGCAGTGAGCCGTATATGGGTTGATAACGATAGATTGTTTATAAATAGGTACTGTGTGAGGTTGTGGTAATCTCTGGATCTACTAAACGGATTTTGAGAATGATTTCTCCAATATAAAGTCACATTATTTGTGAGTGTTCTAGGCTATATTTCATCCTTTTCCCTATACCCATGTATTCTCATGGGAACGGGAATTACGTGGGTGATACCTGGGTGTGTAAGTGGGTAAATACTCATACGTTTCCCATAATAAAAGGACATACATGTGCCGTATAAATCAAGTTGTATCCTCAACTAGTACGTTAAATGTAAATGTTAATAATTGGTACTACTAGAGAAGCTATTTGCGTGTTATATAATAATTATTATGTACAGTAATGTGTATAATATGTAAATTATCATCAACCAGTCAATATAGTAAGACGTATTCTGCAAATTACGTACATTTGCAGAATACGTCTTATATGTTGTAGTAAGCACTTCTACAGAATAGGCTACTTGCCTCTTTTGTAAACAGTGTTTAAACTGAATTATGGAAGTATTATAAGCTATATTTTATTTTGTCCCGTCAATAATAACCAGTAAAAAATTTAATATAAATGAAAAGATATCTACGTAAAATTTTTGCCGCCGAAACACGCAAGTGACGTCATTCATGGAGATAACAGCGTGATTGGCGTTTGCATTGATGTGATTATATCACGTCACCGCAAGCGCCAATCACAAACCGATGCCTTGTAGCGAATGACGTCACAGTTTATGATTGGCGTTTGCGGTGACGTGAAAAAATACAATTTTGTTTTATAAAAATATTACAATTACGAGATTTTTTCACAAATAAAAATTAAAGTTTCTAGGCAACTAAACTGCCTCTATGCAAAAATTCTTCTTAGTTTTGCACAGCAGGCGAGTAGCCTAATCATAATTATTACCAGCCGATGGATGTTCACAACTGGACATGGGCCTAAATAAATTAATGATACGGGTACAAGAGTAGACCTGAAATGAACCATCTCCTTTATTTTCATTCTTTCTTCTAATTAAGGCCTTCTCTAAATTCCATTGAGTCGGATCTCATCCTCCCGTCTTTTAGTGATGATTGCATTTTTTGTCGTCTCTCGGATACTACGAGTATTTTGTTAAAAAAAATGCCACTCTAAGACTTCTTTTATTTTTTTTATTCTCTACAAGTTAGCCCTTGACTACAATCCCCCCTGATGGCAAGTGATGATGCAATCTAAGATGAAAGCGGGCAACTTGTTAAGAATAGGATGAAATCCACACTCCTATCGGTTTCTACACGACATCGTACCGGAACGCTAAATCGCTTGGCGGTACGTCTTTGTCGGTAGGGTGGTAACTAGCCACGGCCAAAGCCCCCCACCAGCCAAAAAGTATTTGTAAAGGATTGTGTTTTAAGATAGGATATCACGTGTACCAAAACTGCACGTGGATTTTTTTATATATTACTAAAGCTTCTCAACAAAGAGCGCTTTCTGGTTTTATATACTGTATTCACACGTGTTTGTTTTTAGGGATCCCTGCCTCAAAAGGAAATAAATGAAACCCATATAGAATCACTTTAGGTCAAGAGCCTTTATATCAAGAACGGCTGGAGGTTCGTTCGTTAACAACCCATTTTCAGTTCACTGTTGAGAACGAGCCTCAGAATGAGAGGAGTTAGGCTAATAGTCCACCACGCTGGCCCAATGCGGATTGGCAGACTTCACACGTAGTATATTAAAACACTCAAAAGGGTATTTTTATTAAAGTCAGCCATTGATGGTCAATTATTCTCTTCTCTCTTCTCTTTCTCTTATTATGGCGACTGCATAGTCACTTAACACTGAATGAGATCACAGTCGAGGGTTAATTTAAAAAAAAATATGAAATGACTGGAATCCTTGACTATAGGATGTTTACGACCCACGCTCAAATACAAATAGATAACAATACACTCGTCGTATACTGCTGTGATAGCCCAGTGGATATGACCTCTGCCTCCGATTCCGGAGGGTGTGGGTTCGAGTCCGGTCCGGAGCATGCAGTTATGTGCATTTTAAGAAATTAAATATCACGTGTCTCAAAACGGTGAAGGAAAAACATCGTGAGGAAACCTGCATACCATTTTCATGATTATCTGCGTGTGTGAAGTCTGCCAATCATTGTTCCAGCGTGGTGGACTATTTATTGGCCTAACCCCTTTCAATCTGAGAAGAGACTCGAGCTCAGCACTGAGCCGAATATGGGTTGATAATGATGATGATGATACCCAATGATGATATTAAATACTGTTAGATGTGTTACTAGGTCATGAAAAATTTCGCTCAAAAGAGGAAATTTCCACATCTCAATGTTAGTTGTGGTCGACAACGAATGTTATTTAAACAAATAATACCTAAATATTTCCATAAATATATCATCATCATCATCATAACAGCCGATGGAGTCCACTGCAGGACATAGGCCTTTTGTAGGCACTTCCAAACATCACGATACTGAGCCGCCTGCAGCCAGCGAATGTCTGCGACTCGCTTGATGTCGTCAGTCCACCTGGTGGGGGGTCGATCGACACTGCGCTTACTAGTGCGGGGTCTCCATTCCAGCACTTTGGGACCCCGACGTCCATCGGCTCTTCGAACTATGTGCCCCGCCCATTGCCACTTCAGCTTCGCAACTCGTCATAAATATATGTATAATATGAATTAAAGACAATTTTTTTGTTGCACCATCCCGCATTTAATTACATTTATCCAAAGGTTGTCTGGTAGATATTGCTTTAAGCAATAAGACCGCCTTTGCACATACTTGTTTTCTATGTTTTCTTGGTTGTTGTTTTTGTTTTGTGCAATAAAGTATAAATAAATAAAAAATTTGCATGTGTGCTCTCAGTGGTGTAGTTAAATTCGGATCACTTTTTGCGGTGATTTTGTAGGCACGTAACCTATCTATAGTATAAAATTATCATTGTAATGGATAACATTATCTCAGCCTACTTTAAAGTTCGGTTATTGTGCGGTCAAAACTAACTGAAGCTTGTAAACTGGTTTGATTTAACTGTACCTGACAGTTAACCTGCTTACCTACCGACCGATCGTCTGACCGACAAATAGTTTATTTATTTATTTATTCATTATGGAAAATCAACCGCTAATACATTAAATTCATGCTTACATTTAATTACATTGATAAATTAGGTTAATTCTTAGCTATTAAAAGATTTTCACAACTTTCACAATTTTTAGTTATAATTATTAATTAAAAGGTAAATAATTTAATTTATAGGTACAATATATTACAAGTTTGGCACGAGAAGTCCAAATACTATTTTAAGTAAAATTATAATTAAAATTAAGAATAATTAAATTTCAAAATGTCAGTTATATAATATGATTAAAAGATAAGAATGATAAAAATGACAAATGGTACAATTAAGGTTGCAAATAAAACAAAAAAAATACAATTGGCACGAATGAAAGAAATTAAGAATTAAATAGTAAATTTGTTAGAAAACAAAAAATACGATCAATAGTTAAAAATTAAAAAAATGTCAATTTATACAATTGGAAGAGATTATTACAGTTAATTTGTACAATTAAAAAAAAATTATAATGAATTATAAAATAGGTAAATTTAAAATTAGCATGGGTTTCACTGGCTTTAGCACGCAGTTTGTAAAGACTCACTCTGGTGACTTTGTGTATTTGAATATAAAAGTATCTATACGTTTATTTTTTTCCATTACAGATATAAAAGATGACAAGATGGTTCGGTCCGTGTACGCTACGTTGCTTGTACTGTCCGTGACCGCGCAGGCGAGCTCACAGTTCTTTGGTGAGGAAGCTTTACTTTTTTTAAATAATAATTCTACTATCTATACTAATATATAAAGCTGAAGAGTTTGTTTGTTTGTTTGCTTGAACGCGCTAATCTCAGGAACTACTGGTCCGATTAGAAAAATTATTTCAGTGTTAGATAGCCCAATTATCGAGGAAGGCTATAGGCTATATATTATCGCCGTATTCCTACGGGAACGGGAACCACGCGGGTCTTTTAAGCAAAAAAGAAGCTTTCATTTGACATACCTATTAGACGACTAAATAACTGATAAGGGTAGGTATTTATACATATAACGTTACTCAACTGTTTATATCTGGCAACCCCACAGTTGTAATGTAAAAGCAGGCAACCTTTAAATTTTAAGTTGAGTATATTCTATTCACTACAGTTTGTTTCATGTAGGATGGTGCGGGTGACAGTTCATTTCACTCTTGAAAGTTTGCCGCGATGCACGATAATAGCACGTATTAAGAACGTCATACAGGCGATGTCACCGTACCCATGCTATTAATTAACCAATGAGGGAAGTAGATTATATAAACTACAACTAAAACCAACTCTTTTAATTCCAGATTTCTTCTCAGCGCTACAACCAGTTGGTCAACCGACATTACGTCCGTTTTTCCAACTAGACATCACAACTAAACGAGCACGAACCACCAAAAGGCCTACCACTACGACAAAAAGGGCCCCCTACATATTCGTTCCAATCGAATCTACAAAAAGACCACAAACAACAGAACAAAAGACTAAAAATTCTTTCTACAGCACAACAGCGAAACCTACAAGAAAAACAACCAAAAATACCAGAAGAATCGACACATCTAGAGATACCAAGTTAATTAGTAAAGAAACTTCTAGAAATAACAATGGAAGCATACAGAAACCTAAACAAATAGGTAACACAAGAAATGTCAACGTAAATGCATTTAATAATGACAAATCTAAATCACTTTATAGTAATAATGATGATAGGTTAATCTTTGATGATGGGAAAAGAAACACAGTTATTAACTATGACACGACTAAATCTTACATCAACCAAGATGTGACCAAAAAGAATCAAATTGTCTATGCCAGGCCTGGTGTAAAGCCTATGATAGTCAACGGCCCCCCAATAACAAATAGGCCTGTCACTCAGAGGCCGTTTTTCGGTCCACATGACGATGACGTCACTCCAGAACTGATTATTGGACCCAATGAGGATTTCATGAGCACTGTGGACAAGAAAAGGCATATTGAAGTACTTGAGAAAAGTAAGTTTTTTTTTTTTATTCGTTACAAGTTAGTCCTTCTCACCTGATGGTAAGTGATGATAAAATCTAAGATGTAATGGATAACTTGTTAGGAGGAAGATGAAAATCCACACCCCTTTCGGTTTCTAAACGACATCGCACCGTAACGCTAAATCGCTTGACGGTACGTCTTTGCCGGTAGGGTGGTAACTAGCCACGGCCGAAGCCTCCCACCAGCCAAAGTATTTTATTATTTCCATCATCATCATCATTAACGACCCATATTCGACTCACTGTTTAGCACGAGTCTCCTTTAAAAATGAAATGAATTAGGCTAATAGTCCACCACGCTGGCCAACGAGGATTGGCATTTTAGTTTTTTGGATTTTTAATTTTAGTTATACCTAATTAGCAGATTTTTTATTTTTTTACTAGCGGACGCCTAATATTATAAACGCGAAAGTTTGTATGGATGTTTATTTGGATGTTTGTTACTCTATAACGCCGCTACTACTGAAGCGATTTGGCTGAAATTTGGAATGGAAATAGATTTTACTCTGGATTAAGATAAGCATAAGCTACTTTTTATCCTGAAAAAATCCATGGTTTCCCGAGATCTGCGAAAACTGATGGTTTTGATAATATGAACGTTTGTTACTCTTTCACGCCTCGACTACTGAACCGAATTAGCTGAAATTTGGTATTGAGATATATTATAGCCTGGATTACTTTTTATCCCGGAATAATCCATGGTTTCCGACTCCCGAGGCATTTGTGAATAACTAAATTTCACGCGAACGAAGTCGCGGGCGTCTGCTAGTAGGCTATATATTTTCTCCGTATTATTACGGGAACGGGAACCACGCAGTTGATACCGCGTGGCGTCAGCTAGTAGCTGATGATTTCTAACTAACTAATGATGATTTCTAACTAACTAGTATTTCCTAGAATATCTTAGAAATTTGGGTTAATGAGGAGATATTGTCTTGACAAATAAAAATACTAAATACATAACAAATTAACTAAATGTTGTCACAGATTACATTTTAACTTAATGACAAGATTAAGGTTTAAATATTGGTTTTTTTTTTTAATTTTAATGACATGTACCGGTTAAAGGATTCCCGGTGTCAGAGAATGAATGAGTCGCTTAAGAAATCGTTTAATTTAATTATGGTAGAAGATCTGAATTAGAAGCAACCTTCACCGATCTATTTATTGGATGAGAAGTGTTTATATCAAAAATGCGTTAGAAATATATTGCGAAGAGGTTGCCTGAAAATTTCTTGGCCAAACTATTAATAACCATTATTCATACAAGCTTTCTGTTTTAATTTTCACGACAAAAAGTATCCTATAACCTTTTTCGTATTACAGTTTCAAATCGTGCCAAGTTTCATTTGAATTCATTTAATAGTTTCAGCGTGATGCCCGGTCAACAAAAAAAATTAAAAAAATATATTTTCACCACTCTTGCTCAAAAAAATAGTCATATTACCACTCCATAGCGGGGCTAAACAAGCATTTCAGCCTCTAGGGGCTAAAATAATTTTGTTTTTTTAATTCTTGTCTGTTACGAGTACTAGCCAATTACTAGCCTACTATAAAACGGAGGAGGTTTTATTCGAAAATAGAATCATTATAGGTAAGGCTCTGATTGTTTTGAAAAATAAATTAAAAACTTTAATGTCTT